>NC_059389.1:26607500-26865000 GCF_019703515.2 Myxocyprinus asiaticus
TTCAATTAATTAATTTAAATATTAATTAATAACTAAAGAAATAATTATTAATTATTTCTGATAGTAACACTGATCTAAACAACCAGTAAAGCCCTACATACTGGAGATGCATTTGGAAGACAGCTTAAAGCCCAGAAATCCTTTAAAACAGATGCTGAGTTGACTAATTTGCATGTCAATATTCTGGCAGCCCGCATGAGCTTCGAATCTGGGGTGGGGCAGACAACTTTCCAATATTTTGAATTTGGACTGCAGTACCCATTTTAAATGCTTGTTGTCAATCTTACATACAGCACCTTTAAGATATGACAGCAGATGACACACATTCAATCACATTTACATGTAACTTGACAAAATTATAAAAGACAGAATTCAATGAATGTTCTGATGGACAACAATTTCCTCTACTAATTACACACTGCACTTCATGTTTCTCTCTTTCATTCAGCAATTATCCTTTACATTTTCATTGTAATTCCATCATGAAATTATTTGATTTGTTGTTAGTGATATGATGACATTAAAGATAAATTAAATCAAGTTGTTATCAGGTATCTTCAGTTATTTAAAATAAAAAAGATAAACTTAAATTGTGTTCACTTTACACCACAGGTTTGTTGAATGCTTGATTCTGATTTGTTAATGGACATTATAAGGTGTGCAATTATATTTCAGTAAACGCACAGCTATAAATTAGTTCCAGGTCTTGAACGCATAACGGATCCATGTCACATCACTAAATTACTTCAGTTATTTCAAAGAGCTGTAATGTCATGATCTGTCTGGACTGGCGTGCTATTTCTGTGGGTTTTGTCTATTTGTAGTGCCAATTGGCATTTTTTTGACTCTCGACAGGAACCGGTCTCCCAGAACTTACCCTGGGACTGCAGGTCGAGAAGTTATCATCAGGATTTATGCCCTTTTGGGATTTATGCCGAGGCGCTCCTTGATGCGGTACAGGGGTTGGGTATTGGGGAGACCAGCCTTATACATCTTTTCCTGGTCGTACACTGTTCCGCACCTTTACACCTAGGCATGTGACGTATTCTGTAATACGGTGTATCACCGTCATTAACATGCACGATATTGTTATCGTGGGAACTTCAAAATACTGTAAATAATTATAGATAACCTTTTAGTCAAATTGTTTAGATTTTTCTGATCGCACAGTAGTTTTTTCCTCATCAGCGAATTAAGATTCACAACACTGCATTTATGCAGAACAAATGACACATGCACACTCTGATGTAAACAAAAGCCTTTATTTGCCTTTTAATAGGGTAAAGTCAGAAGTGTGGAAGTATTTTGGGTTCCATAAAAATGCAGAAAGATTGTTGGTTGAAGATGGCTTCCCTTTGTGTAAAACAGATTGTGGCAGAAAAGTGGCAATGAAACACAGGAACACCTCCAACGTGTCCGCTCATCTGTTCATTTTTCCAAATTGTTTCTGAAAACTGAGAGACAGCTAGTTAAGTTACAACTAAGATGACAAAGAAAAGTTCTTTGTTATCTGTTAAGTTTGGTATTGAAAAAGTAATTAAACATTATTAAGAGAACCACAATAAAATTTGTTATCATTCAACCATTTTTGTAATGTAATTCAATACCGTGATAATACTGTATACTGTGATAAAAGCTTCAGCAATTATCATGATGTGAAAATCTGATACTGTCACATACCTAGTTACACCCCAATTTAACCCCTGCTTATTCCACACATGGGGGCTCTTAAATTTGTGGATAGGTTCAATACAAATTATTTACAGGCCAACCTGTACAGCACTGTCAGAAATATTCTACCACCTCTAAAATATTTATTTATGTGTAATTATGTTTACTTTACTAAACTATTTAAAATAATCAAAATGTTAATATCACAATATCCACGACTGTCACTTTGTTAAAAAGAAGTGGTGGGGGGGCCTGGGTAGCTCAGCGAGTATTGACGCTGACTACCACCCCTGGAGTCACGAGTTCAAATCCAGGGTGTGCTGAGTGACTCCAGCCAGGTCTCCTAAGCAACCAAATTGGCCCAGTTGCTAGGGAGGGTAGAGTCACATGGGGTAACCTCCTAGTGGTCACTATAATGTGTGGTTCTCACTCTCAGTGGGGCGCGTGGTGAGTTGTGCGTGGATGCCATGGAGAATAGTGTGGGCCTCCACATGCACTACGTCTCCGTGGTAACGTGCTCAACAAGCTACGTGATAAGATGCACGGATTGACGGTCTCAGACGCGGAGGAAACTGAAATTCGTCCTCTGCCACCCGGATTGAGACGAGTCACTACGCCACTACGGGGACTTAGAGCACATTGGGAATTGGGCATTCCAAATTGGGGAGAAAATTTAAAATAATAATAATAAAAATAAAAATAAAGTGGTGGGGACAGTTTAGTGGGAATGTTTGCTGGTTGTGATGTCATGAAACTCATGAATACATTTACATTGGTGCCATGTGAGGGTCGGACGTGTAAACGGCGAATATAAACCGGTGAGATTCGATACACCCTGCTACATAACTGTTCTAGGAAGTCAACATGGCAAACAATTCAAAATCCTTGGGCTCTGGAGATATTAAATACACTTACGTGCACAAGCTGATAACTCTGACAGGCCTGCAGACCAGGGACACCATTTGGACAGTGCAGCAGGAGAAATCCAGTGGCAACTGGTGAGCATGTCACTGACGAAGGTCGTAACGGACCTGGAGGATCTTGCTGTAATACATCGATCAATTACGGTGATGGAGGTGAAATTCTCTGATTTTGTTACAAGATTGTCAGACGTCGAGAGGTGGATCGATTATCTGGAGTCATCGCAGAGTGAATTAGCTGCTAATCTGCTAGCGACCAAGACAGACTTGGAATGCGTTTGGGAAAAACTGGAAGATTTAGAGAATCGGAATGGTGAAATTCCTAGATGAGCTCTTCCCGAGTCTGCTCAACAAAACCTGCCATAAGCTGGAAATAGAGCGAGCTCACAGAGTCCCAGCTTGCAGATCCACTGAGGGAGACAGGCCCCGATCAATTCTAGACAAATTTCTGAGATCATCCAATAAAGATCTTGTGTTACGCGAGGCGAGGAGCAAAGCAAGGCTTTCTTGGAAGAACCACAGCATTTTCATGTTCCCAGATTTAGCAAATTCGACAAGAGAGAAACGAGATCGATTCAAGGAATGCAAGAAACTCTTACATCAACGGAAGATCACTTTTGCACTGATGTTTCCGGCTAAACCGAGAATAGATACTAAGGATGGCTGCGAAGTATTTACATGTCCCCAGTAAGCATTGTCTTTCATAGAGACAATGAGGTGAGTGAGCCATTTGGTGATTTTCAAGTGAGCTTATCTTGTTAAACATACACTTTACTGTCTGAGGAAGCTGGGCACCATTTTTGTTTGTTTTTGTGATGGCTCCGCCTAGCGGGTGGAGTTTGTTTTGTGTAGTAACACTCCCTCAAGAAACTTTTACATTGACGGAGGATCGCTTTTGCACTGATGTTCCCGGCCAAATTGAGAATGGATACTAAGGATGGCATGCCCACAGCAAGCGATGTCTTTCACAAAATTGATGGACAGAGGAAGTCATGGTGTGTTTCTCATGTGGCCTCCAAGTGAACTTGTCTCACTGAACATACACTTGACTGTCCGAGGAAGCTGGGCGCCTGTTTTGTTTCTTTTTGTGCTGGGTCCGCCTAGCGGCTGGAGTTTGTTTTGTGGAATAACACTCCTTCGGAACAGTTGTGGATGAATCTGCTCGTTCTTAGTGTTTATGCCTGCTATTGGCTGGAGTTTGTTTTGTGGAGTATTTTGTGCAGGTCATTGAAAGGATTAGGACATCTGCTGCACTCATGAACAGCTCACTGTACATTCGTTTGACTCTCCGAGGAAACTGAACAGCCCTTTTATTTTGTGCTGGTTCCGCTAGAGGCTGGAGCTTGTTTTGTGGAGGAACACACCTTCGAGACAGCTCTGTGAATGAATCTACACGTTCTTTGTGTTTATTCTACCTATTGGCTGGAGTATGTTTTACAGAGTATTTTCTGTTATGTAATTATGCCTCACAAAATTTGTATAGAAGCACTGAACTCGAGAAATCCAATGGCAAAGTTGTCGCGGGGGCTCTCAAAGGCGTACATGGACTGTTTGAGTTTAGAAGGATGGACGCAGATTGGCGCTGTCGTGCGTGGGGTTAATGCACACGTTATTTTTTCTGTTTGCTCGGTTCAGGGGTAAGTTCTGGATTTGTTTGTTGCACTAATGGGGAATGTGGTCTTTATAATCTTGTTTTTGACACACATTCTATTTTTTCTAATATGTCAAAATGTCAAATGTTAATATGACTTTCTCCACGTGGAATGTGAATGGGTTGGGGCATCCCATATAAAGAAGGAAGGTTATTTCTTTTCTTAAGTGTAAGAAATATGATATAGTGTTTCTCCAAGAAACGCATCTTTCCCCGCAGGAAGCTGAAAAATTTGGGAAGATATGGGGTGGATATTTTCTTTAGTGCTGGCTCAAGTAAGAGCAGGTGAGTCATTACAGTGATAATTAAACATCAACAATTCAAATGTATCAAATGGAGTAAAGATAATTTAGGAAGAGTCATTATTGTTTTAGCAGAAATTCAGGGGCAAAGGTTGATTTTGGCTAATATTTACACACCTAACGCTGATGATCAGGGCTTTTTTATAGATCTTGAAGGGATGTTGCAAACCGTTGGCACCCCTCATGATATAATATTAGGAGGGGACTTTAATCTGTTGATGGACTCAGTCCTTGATCATAGTGAAGCAAAAGTGTGTAAGCCCCCTAAAGCAACATTGACGCTTCTCAGGATGTGTTCAAATCTTGGTCTTGCAGATATTTGGAGACTTTTGAATTTTGATCTAGTAGGGACTATACATTTTTTTCATCAGTCCATAAGATTTATTCTAGAATAGATTTTTTTTTATTTTTTATATCCAAGTCCCTCATTTCATCTGTTGTTGACTGCTCAATTGGAAATATCTTAGTCTCAGATCAAGCCCTGGTGAGTTTAGAGGTGTTGCCACATATGGAGAAAAAGAAATCATATAGTTGGCGCTTTAATGTATCCCTTTTGCAAAATCCTGAATTACAACAAATGTTAAAGGCTGAAATCAATGTTTATATGGAGACCAACTGGTCCTCAGTATCTTCTGTGGGCATGGCTTGGGAGGCATTTAAGGCAGTTCTTAGAGGTCAGATCATACAGAATGAGGCATCATTCATCATTTGATGAATGATGCCTCATTCTTCAAAAAATCCAAAGCACGAGAACTCGTGGAGTTGGAATGGAATATTAAAAGTACTGAGGCAGAGCCGAAGTGCCGAATGTCGTCTGATGGCCTCAGAAAACGGACCCGATTGAAATATAGATATAATACTATTTTGTCGCGGAAGGTGGAATTTTGGTTATTTAAGGCACGACAGTCTTTGAGTCGGGGGACAAAGCAGGGAAACTTATGGCTAGATATATAAAGCAGAGAGAGTCCTTTTCTACCATTCCTTCCGTGAAATCTGCTGGTGGTGAAATATTTACCTCAGCCATTGATATTAATAATGCTTTTAAAGGGTTCTATCTTGATCTTTATAGCTCCTGTTGTGGCTTCTGCCGTCTTTGTGAAGAATCAATTTCAAAGTCTTGGGGTTTTGATGCCAGAAGATAGACTTTATTATCAGAGATAGCAAAGCTGAGTCAGTCTGCAGAGGAACTCCAGTAAATGGGTTCCTTCCCACTTATATATGATCTACCAAGGCATGGCCAATACATTCCATACATGTCACCATTATACATCGTCCTATTCTTTGACTCCAGTCCGTTTATTTTAAGAAGTGGACAGGAGCCACCTGTGGAGGAACTTCACCATATATTTTCTCAGCAGTCATGAGAGCAGTTTTACCCTATGTGAGCACATTCCATTCCTATACAGGCTGCTTCATACACACACACACTAAAATTCATGCTTAACCTTCAGAAATAATTGTAGAATAAAATGGCTATATTTACATTGATTATACTTGATTAATTTATACTCAACTTGATAAAAATATTCTATATATCCCCCCTCTGAGACTTATATAAGTCTCACCTTCACTGGCCTTATTCAGAGTGCAGTTTCATAATTCAGTCGCCTCAGTTATGCTATCTAGTGACTAAGTTAAGTCACACAGCCTCATTACCAATGACCAGATTATGCAACCGCACTCCGGTGGAGATTACAGAACCAAACGTCTCCATTCAATTTTGATTAAGAACGGAGTAAAAGATTCTGTTCCCTTATATTTTCATTCAATAATTGAAACATATTAGCATGTTATAAACATAAGCGTGCAATTGGTTAAGCCTTGCCTGTGGTTGTCACAGTTATGTAGAGTATATCAGACTTAAAAACAAAATATTCATCATAATATTAAGAGTTCTTTTTTGTAGTGTAGATATCTTCAACCCAGATATTTTGCGCATCGTAGAGGGTCACCCTATGGGGAGAGGTTAGGCTAGCACTTACACCCAGGGTGTGGCTCATCATTATTCGTCTTCTTCATCTTAATTTGAGGTACTTGAATACTTATCCAATGTTTGTGAATCCCAATTTTGTTTATACAACCAATCCTGATTATATACACTTTGGTTACCCTCTAAAATCACTTTTCTATTATCTTGACATCTTAGCATTTCCATTTGCTTAACCGTGGCTTTGATAACTAGTGACCTCAATAAAGGAAGTACACAACAAAACAATAGCCCTCCTATCATTATCACAATTCCCAAAAACATTCCCAATTTAGCAAACCATGCTCCCAATGCTCCTAACTTTAGATCAAAACAATCCCACATTTTATTATCTCTTCCAGCATTTGCTTTAACTTCGGTTCTTAAGTTTTTTAACTTAATCATGACTTCACTAAATGTTCCTCCCGGAGCAGTATTATTTGGAATAAAGGTACAACACTGATCTCCAAACATAACACATACACCCCCTTTGTCTGCCAATAACCAATTAAGAGCCTGCCTATTTTGCCATATCATTATATTTGTTTCATGTACTTGTTCTCCTAATGCAGATAAAGCATCATCAGTGTAATTAATAAATCTCTGTTGATATAATTGATCCATTCTGTGTTTTTATTTTGTGTGATCCAAATGGATATTGATTCAAACCCTGCTTTGACTTCATCTCTAGCCTTAAATTCATTAGGTATACCCCTGGGTTGAACAATTGAGTCTATAAACACATTAGGGTCTGTTTTATAAGCTCTCTTAGTTCTATTCTTATCTTCCTTCATGAACTGTCCTAATTCCCACTGTGCCATGGTAATTTCCTGAATCAGTCAAACTCTAACACATATCCCTTTCCATCCTAGTGGTAAGGAGGCCATAAGTTGTTCTTTTCCACAGACCCAAAAGAAGTCTGCCACCACTATTGTCTGATCTTCATATAACTCTATTGAAGGTAACACTATAGTTTGATTTTCACATTCTTCTGGATATATTTTCATTCACTTTCTTGATCCTTGTGCTTGAAGTTCTGGGGCTCTTACAGGTAAATTTGATTGCCAAGCATTTGTTTTGTCTAAGTACCAAATAGTAGCACATCTTCCCTTGAATCCTCCCAAATCATGAGTTCCTTCAGGCTTACTATAGCACTCATAGTCTTGACTATAATCTATGTTGTACCATTTTGGGATTTCTACCTTTCCTACTTTTATTTTAATATTTTCTTTTATATCCTCATATCTACACCAATCTCCCCAATGTGGTTTATTAAATTGATCCTTAAGGATAGAATTTCCCAAAAAAGCCAAACACTCAGCTGAGCAATAGGGTCTAAAATGCTTTTTTAGATGGCAGAAGTTCCTATTAAATTCAGCACATTTTGGATAGTCATGTGGATTTGGAACTACTATTACCTTGTTTAAGGGTGATTTGGAACACAGTAGGCAATTTTCCATACCTGTCTCTCTTGCTGTAAACGTTGCCCATTCATTATTTTGCGCTGTTTCCCATAAAATATCTAATTTGCTAATTTTCTCATTACTATTGATATAATTTTCAATGTTTCTATGTTGTTTTGATATCTTTTGTTCTATATTCAATTCTTGTTCTGTTGGGGTTATTATTGAGTTGTTACTAGGTCTGACCGAGGGCTGAAAAATCAATTGTAGGGAAGTCTGATTGAAATTTTGAGCAGTGGTGTTGGCTGTAGCTTGGGCTTGTAGTATCAGATGCAGTAGACATGTGATGATCATTAGACATGCTACTGGACTCATTCCTTCTACTCTCTTGATTATTTCTGCTTTGCTCAGCTTTTTGTGCATCTCTTTCTGAGCTTTTGCCATTCTGCACTCTTTTATCCTGTGTCTCTGGTCTCTCCTCACTTTCTTCCTTATCATCTGTTTCAAATCTCTCTCCTTCTCTTTCCTTCCTTACTCTGGGAACTCTTGTGCAGTGCTTTAGATGATACCAGGTGGTGCTTCCTTCCACTTGGACTGCTGTTGGAGTAGCTGTCACCACTTTGTAAGGTCCTTCTCTCCTGGGCTCATTCCACTTTCTCCTTAATACCCTTAAATATACTTGGTCACCTGGGATGACTGGACAAGATGTCTCTGTCTCCTCTTTGGGCTACTTTGTCTTTTCCTGTAAATGGATAGCTTTATGTATTGCAGTTAGTTTCTTCATATATGACCAAAGTTCCATTTGCAATTGCTCTAGAGGGGGTCCTTTGTAGGGACCTCTGCAATATGGCACAGGCATGGGTCGACCCATAAGCATCTCATGCAGTGTTAAGTGCGTGCTTCTATTAGCTTGCGTGTGATAGCTCATTAGAGCAAGAGGTCCAGCATCAATCCAGTTAAGTTTAGTACTTTCACATATTTTGTTAAGTTTGGCCTTGAGGGTACCATTTACTCTTTCAACCATTCCTTGTGATTGTGGGTGATAAACACACCCTAGTCTCTGTTTTATTCTCAATTGCTGCAATACTTGTTTTACAGTTTTTTGAATAAATGCTGATCCATTATCTGAACTTATTTCTGATGGTATTCCAAATCTAGGGATTACTTCTCTTGTTAGAAATTTAATTACTGTTCCTGCCCCCTCATCTGCTGATGGTATTGCTTCTACCCATCTGCTAAATCTGTCTATTACCACAAGCATATACCTTTTGCCTTGTACTCGCTTTATCATGTCCACATAATCCATCACCAGGTGCCTGAATGGTCCTTCTGGTATTGGTATGTGGCCTACTGGTGTCACTGTTCCTTTCCTAACATTGTTTTTGGCACAAATTTTACATGTGGACAGAAAATCGTCTATCATTGCGTGTAAGTATGGAGACCAATATCCCTGCTGTTTAATTTTCCTTATCACTTCCCCCCTTGCGCAATGGTCAAAACCATGCGCATCCGAAATGAGAATGTTTAAAAGTGAGGTTGGTGCAACAATCTGTCCCTCATGTGAGCGCCAAATATCTTGTGTGTCTTTTGTGGCTCCTCTTTGGTGCCACATGGAGTGTTCATAAGGACCTGCTTGTTGTTGAATTCGAATAATATCATCCAACTGAGGTTGTGGTTCTATAAGAACTACTGGAGCTAATATTGCTACCTGACATCCTGATGCTTTTTTAGCTTCCAAATCTGCTTTGTTGTTACCCTTAATGACATAGTCATTTCCTTTTTTATGAGCCTGACATTTGATGACTGCTAATCTTTTTGGTAGCATCATAGCAGAAATTAATTGACCTATCTGTTCAGCATGTTGAATGGGACTTCCATCACTTTTTTTTTAAGCCTCTCTGCTTCCACACTGCTCCAAACAGATGACATACACCATGAGCATAAGCTGAATCCGTGAAAATATTTGCTGTTTGTCCCTTTGCTAATTGACACGCAGTCGTGAGAGCTTTTAATTCTGCTAATTGAGCAGAGCAAGGCTGTACACACTGTTGGGATATTACAGGTACAAATTCCTCCATGTCCTTCTTAACAACTGAATATCATGTATGATTTCCCAAATAATCTCTAAAACTAGAACCCTCCACAAAGTAAGTGACTTCTGCTTCAGAGATTGGCGTAGACTCAAGATCTGGCCGTAGCCTAGTGAACGCCAATTAATTAGCTACACAATCATGTGGCTCACCTTCGTAAACTAAAGGAATCAATTCAGCTGGATTAACTGTATTACATCACTTAATGGTAACATCTGGATACATAAGTAATGATGAATATGCTAGAATGCAGGCTTGAGTCAGAACAAATTTACTCCACAATTTTGTGATGCATATAAATGGTTACTGGGTATGCCATGGTTAATGTAGATGCTTTCTCATATGCATAATATACTGCTGCAAGGCCTTGTTGGTAACATGGGGGGTAACCTTGTGCTACGTTGTCCAGCTTAGTGTTAAAGTAAGCTATGGGTTGTTTTTTCCTACCACTGCAGGTCTCTTGCATCAATACAGCTGGTGCATAACCATCAGCTTTGTTTACCACATACAGGTGAAATGGTATAGTATAGTCGGGATTATACAGGGCAGGTGCCTTTGTAGTTCTTTCTTTATAGACTCAAATGCTAGCAACGCATCTGTATTCCATCTTAGTGGAGTACTTAAATTTTGCAGTCCTGCTTGTTTCATGATTTCTCTCAGTGGAGCTGTTTTTACTGCATATTTCTCTATCCAGTCAGAACTGAAGCCAGTCATTCCTAGGAAAGTCATCATTTGTCCTACTGTTTGTGGCAATGGTGTTTTACTTATGCCTTCTAATTGATTTGGTGCTATAGCTTTTGTGCCATATGAAATCAATCGTCCTAAATATTCAAACTGCGGCTGACAATACTGTAGTTTTGTTTTGGATGCTAATTTAGTAAGTACTTTAATAGAATCTCTATGACATTGTTCCAATGATGTGGAACAAATCATCTACATACTGCAGCAGAATACTGTCTATCATTAGGTCTTCTAAATCAGCCTTGAGAACCTGATTGAACATATGTGGTGAGTGTTTAAATCCCTGTGGCATTCTGGTATAGGTATACTGTTTACCAGCATATGTGAATGCAAACAAGTGTCTACTTTCCTCTGCCACCGGAACACTGAAAAAGGCAGAGCATAAATCAATCACAGTAAAGTATTTGGCATCAGGAGGGACATTTGTCAGCAGCATGTGCGGGTTTGGAACATTAGCTGGCCAATCCTCTACTATATCATTGATTGCTCGTAAGTCATGAACGAGGCGCCATTTAGATTTGTTTGCTTTGATCACAGGCAAAATTGGAGTATTACAGTAACTGTTTGTTTCCATTAATACTCCTGCTTTCACCAGTCCTTCAACAGTGTCTTTTATGCCTGTTTCAGCCTCAGGCCGCAAAGGGTACTGCGATTTTCTTGGCAGGCGTGCACTTGACTTAAGTTGTATTCTTATTGGGCTGGCTGAATTTACCAGTCCTACAGCTGTCATGCTGAGACCATACCTCATCTGGTACCTGACACTCCACTTCCTTTAATAGTTCAGCATCAATAGTCTCTACCAATTTGGGTGTTGTTATCATCTGCGTTTGTATTTTTCTATTAATGACTACTTCCTGAGGAGTACCCATCAATATAATCTCACACAAAATTTTTGTCAGCAGAATGAAAAATCAATGGATTTACTGTTGGTTCCCATTGGCACTGTTTAGTCTTTTTCATCATTGGCCCTAAATCTTTTGCTTTCCAATTTCTCCCTACATATAAGGATACATGTGGAGCAGAATCTGTTACATTAAACCAATTTTTTACAAATTCACTCTCAGTTATATTCAAAGCTGCACCTTGTTTACCTATTATGATATATTGCGAGGTCAATTCAGTTTTTTGTCATTCAGTTCCTTCCTGCCATTTCTTTTCTATTTTTGCATCTCTCTCAGGATCATATATCATCGTACAGTGAAATTCTGATTTTGGCAACTGTGCTTCAGGAATCTGTGCTTCAATAAACTTTCCCCATTTATTAATTGTTTGTCTCACATCCTTTTCTATCTGTCCTATCCAGTACACATTTGCTCTTGGCTCGGAAATCATCATTTGAGTTCTTAGTCCTTGTAAGTCTATATACACCCTCTGGAGAACACCAAATTTGAAGCCCCAACTTACATAATGCATCTCTCCCTAACAAATTAACAGGAGTCTGATTTGATACCAGGATAGGTATAGTTGTACTCTTATTTTTAGTGTGTAGACATACTGGAGCGGTCATAGGAATTAGCTGCAATTGTCCCGAGAATCCTACAGTCTTGGAAAATTTTCCAGACAAGGGGAGATGTGAGGCATAATTTGAATTTACACATGTATAAACCGCTCCTGTGTCTACTAGCATGGGTGTGGTTTTTTTAACCAGCAGCATGGGTTCTTGATCAGCATTTGTTGATCAAATTAGAAGCTGACTCTCCCCTGTAGGATTCTCTGGGCATCCCTAATATCCTTGATTTGGACCTCCCCAAGGGTTTACTGGGCCTTGAGGTGGACATCGAAAGGGCTGCGGCCAACTCCCCCCCCCCCGCCCCACCCCAAGGCGGCTGTTGCCATGGATTTATGGGGCAATCCTTCCTTATATGTCCAGGCTGTTCACATCCCCAGCACACTCCTGGGGGAAAATAATTAGGTCTGCCTCTTCCTCTCTGTCCCCCTTGTGATGGTTTTCTTTTCCATCCCATTGTCCCTGGCTGTTGAGCATAGACATTGACGATGAGTGCAGGGATATGGTGTGTATCTGTAGGGATTGCTGTAGGTGGATTTAGCTGGATAGTTGGTGATGAAGCATTTACAGGAGCCATTACTGTCATTTGCTCTGATTCTTCTTTCTTTACTGTAGCTTGAATCTTTTTCTTATGCTTGTGCGTTAGTTCTTCAAGTTGTAATTGATTCAGTTTTCTCTGTGGCTCTTTCTCTTGGTTCTTGAGCTTCTGTTCATTTTTTCTATATTGCTCCACTGCATGAGTCACATGGTCACAAAACTCCTTGTGTGTTTTGGAGGTTAAGCTGACTACGTCCTCTAACTTGCGCTTTACAGCTTATGGCATGGCATCTATCACAGCATTTCTAAACAATGTAGCCATTAATGGGTCTCCTTCTGGATTCCCTTCAGTTTCTTGCTTCATCTTTTCAGTTGTCTCTGAACATATGTGATTGGGTTTTCTGTTTCCCCCAGCTGTTCCCCCTTTAACGCCTTAGGGTCCACTCTGGTTGGATACTCATCACACATTGCCTGCCACACAGCAGGCCGGTATGCATCAAAAACAGTTCCATCCATGTAATAAGATTCCACAGCTCTGTCCAGATCAGATGCTTGAAGGATTTCTTCCATCTTTGCTCCTTCCTACAATTTTTGCCAGGAGTGCTTTAATGTCCCCCACAGCTAAAAGTCTGCCCATTGTTTGTTCTTCAAACTCTCTAATCCACTTCCCAGCCCCCTCATGGATATCAGGGAGGCGAGAGATCAGCCCCTCAAGGTCCTGTGTAGCCCAAGGCACATACTGTCCCTGTATACCTTTAATTAAAATGGGGAGGTGCTGTGCCAATGGTCTAAGCCTTCCTCTTTCTCTTCCCTGTGCCCACCTTCCTCTATCAAATTATGACTCCTCCTCACTTTCTCTCTCCCTACTTTCCAATAGTCTACTTCTATTTCTCACCAACTTATCTGTGTCTTGTGTTAATTTTTCTGTTTCTCTAACTTTCCTATTTATTTATGCTTCTATTATTTGCGCTTCTGCTTCAATCTCCTCTTCTTCTCTTCTCACTTGCTCTAACGGTTCTTCTTCACATACTATTTCTTTTTCATATTGTGCTTTCATTTTTTCTAACTTTCCGTGCCTGTTCATAACAATCTAAAGCCAAGTTTCTCTCTCTTTTTCTATCCTGTTTCTTTTTTGGTGTCACTCCTGTTTGTCTATCTTTTTCCAACTCCACGTGACCCTCCATCTGCATTTCTCCTAAAACTTCTACAGTTCCCTTGAGTATTGGGAACTGACCTTCTGAGGGCACATATGGAGGTGGTTTAACAAGGACTTCTTCTTTTTTTTTTTACTTATCTCTTTTTCTGCATCCTTCAGTATTTTTCTTGCCTGTCTTATATTTTATAATTGAAATTTCTTCTTCCTTTTTGAACAGTGCTAGCACTTCTCTCTCTTTTTCCCTTTTTGTTTCTCTCTTTTTATTTTTTTTACTCTTATCTATAGTTTTATAATTTTTTATCAAAATTTCCATTTCCTCGCACAATGCTACATCGAATGTCCCTTCCTTTGGCCATTTTGTCATCATATCTTTGGTTCTCTTTTGCCATTTGCTTGAGAGCTTATCTATAAGTTCTCTACACAATGGATATTTTAATCCTAATATGTCCACAGGAGTGGCTGCCATGATTTTTCTTATAATACAACAAACCCTTTCTTTAGGAAAAATTTATCAATTTTTGTAACAATTTTTATTTGTTTCAATGATATGATCTTCCAAAAGAAATTAAATTATTTTATTTTATTTATATACCAATTTGTCTTATTTTTTCTTCTATAACATGCACTTTAATAATTATAATGCCACATACATGTACACATTTCTTATATTTTGTCAATTTACTTTTAGGATCACTCTGCATCCAAATACTGCCAAATCACAATAACCGCTGCTTTTTCTTAGATAATCCGAGTCTTTTATTTCTTCCACTGTTATTTTTACTTGGCATATGAACAATGAAAAAATATTTTATCACCATTCATTTAGATTAATCATTGAATTTAGAGAATAAACATATATTTTACTATTTTAATTTAGTTCCTACTACAATAATCTGCAAAGCCAATATCTTGAAACAATTTTTCTAATTTGTTTCACCATCACTCTTCAATACACAACGTTCATACAAGTCCCTTTATTATTTATTTAGTGCGCTTTCTCATATCTTTGAGATTTTATTAATCAATTATTTACACAGTGGATTTCTAGATTTTAGTATTTCCACTGGAGTGTTTGCCATAATTATACCTTATGTACTATAATAACACTTATCTTAAATACAACCTTTGTTTAAAATCCAATTACTTAGTTGACTTTAGTTTAATGCAATACACTGGACTCAAAGCTTTATTGTTTGTCCAGATAATGTGATTTCCCAAATGGAATTCAATCACTTTATAGTTCTTTATAATTTCAATATTCTTACTTGATACTGTGATATGAACTTTAAGCACCGTTGTACAAATTTTATGTATAAATTATCTGTATGAAGTCAAGTAAATTTCTATGCTACAGTCTAGTTTAGGAGTTATGACCTGGATCATCCAACAACAGCTGCTCTTTCTAAGTTTAGTTAATTTTACTTCAGGCTTCCTTCAAGGCATGAAAAGAACAGCCCAAGACTAAATTTAGTTCAGCCAGCTAAGAGTTAACTTTTTGCTTTCATGCATATTTTGTTTTACAGCTGTGTTGTCTCACCATTTTTATTATTTTTCCTATTGTCAGTTTATACTGTATTATATTTACTCTTACATATATATATTTTTACCATTTGTTTTAACTCCACTATACAACCAGAATAATTTAAGTGCCCTCTTTGCCTCTAATCATCAGATCTCTTCTGCCTTATATATTGATGGAAGGTTGAAAATAGGCCTTAATGGATTTTCTTTGTTGTAAATTGCATATATACTCCTCATTAGTTCCACAGCAAAGGCTGAGTCTCTCTATCTGGATCACAAATTCTACAATTTGAATAATGGCCAAACAACCTACAAAGCCAATATCTCGGAACGTTTTTAGTTTTCTCTGTGTTAACAAAGGAAATTCCTTTCCAAATTTTCACAAGAGACAGGCTTTCCTTCCCAACATCCATTCAACATATAATAGACAAACCTTCTTTATTAGGCAACATTTATTCCATTCATCATATCCCTTTAATTTTTTATTTTTAGGGCTCATATTACATTCAAATTCACACTTGTCCCCTTATTCATAGGGCTTATATAACATACACACTGTGTTCCTTTTATTTTAAGGACACATCATACATTCCAGTCCCTCTACTGGGCTCATACATATATGTACTTGTACTCAGTTATACACTTCCATACGCAATTGTACTTCAGTCACACTTCACACACTTTCAAACACAAACACTCTCACAGACACAGAAACGTTCACACTTTTTACAAACACAAGGCCTTTATAAACACAGAGCTCTCAAAAAATACTATAAAATTCTAAAACGCAGTTATTCAACCACCTCTCTTAGGTGACCTACCAAACAGCCCTTCTCGCCGATTCACTTCCTCAACACGACGAAAAGCATATTGATTAGGCTTCTTGCCTACCCTGACCTCTGTGATTCACATCCACAACACAACAGAGGATTTCCCACAGGACTCTTCCCTAGGACTTCTTTAAACTTTATCTGCTTTTATTTACTGCCATTCTTTTAACAGTTAAAAATAATAATAATAATACTACAAAACAAAAAACAGATCATTGCATGCAATTATTTCTTCTGGAATCAAAACCTTTTTTTTCTTTTTTTGCTCTTTAATTTTGGAGAAGCTTATCGAGTGTCCTTACCACCACGGGCAAACTCTGGCAAGCAACATAAATTAATTATAAGCAAAAATGCTTACCTTAGGTGGCCACCTATTTGTGTCGCCTGTCAAGCCAGCCCACGGTCTTCTTTGCTCCTTTCCTATCAGTTCGGGGTCACCAAATCGTTGTGGCTTCTGCCGTCTTTGTGAAGAATCAATTTCAAAGTCTTGGGGTTTTGATGCCAGAAGATTGATAATAAAGTCTGAGGTAGCAAAGCCGAGTCAGTCTGCAGAGGAACTCCAGTAAATGGATTCCTTCCCACTTATATATGATCTACCAAGGCATGGCCAATACATTCCATACATGTCACCATTATACATCGTCCTATTCTTTGAATCCAGTCCGTTTATTTTAAGAAGTGGACAGGAGCCACCTGTGGAGGAACTTCACCATATATTTTCTCAGGAGTCATGAGAGCAGTTTTACCCTATGCGACCACATTCCATTCCTATACAGGCTGCTTCATACACACACACACTAAAATTCATGCTTAACCTTCAGAAATAATTGTAGAATAAAATGGCTATATTTACATTGATTGTACTTGATTAATTTACACTCAATAAAAATATTCTACACTCCACGTCTTCGTCTACTGATGAAGATATTAGAAACTTTGTGGAACCTCTAGAACCTAAATTGACAACTGAGCAAAACAATTCTCTTGATTCTGAGATAAACTTGGAGAAGCTTGACGAGGTAATTAAGGACCTGCCCCCAGGCAAGTCTCCAGGGCCAGATGGCTTTGCCGCTGAATTTTTTAGATCTTATGCTACAGAACTGGCTTCACTTTTGTTAGAAGTTTATACAGAATCATTAAAGAATGGAAAGCTTCCACCAACCATGACGCAAGCCTGGATCAGCAGGGTTGGGGAGTAACGGAATACATGTAATGGGATTACGTATTTAAAATACAAAATATAAGTAACTATATTCCACTACAGTTGCAATTTAAATCATTGGTAATTAGAATACAGTTACATTCAAAAAGTATTTTGATTACTGAAGAGATTACGTCATTTAATATTTAGTCCTTTCAGATGGAAAACATTTATACATACAAATGATGCGATCCAAAGTGCATTTGAACAGTGGTGAAACACTTTCTTATGACGTGTTACATTCATACGAGCAGACAGAGAAGTAAGTTTGAAGTAAGTTTGGAGCAGAAGAAATGGAAATAAACCTTGTGTAAATTGTCAGCTTTACGCTAAGCTAAAATGCTATTTCTAGCCATTTTACATGCACGTTACCAGGCATGATCATATTTTTTTATCAAGAAAATTCACGTTGGATCATAATTTCTTTATTTCTAGACCTTATTTTTTAAAGACCTTTGATATTAGGGCAAAAATCATATTCTTGATAATAATATTTGTATTGTTTTCCTGTAAAAATATCTATAAATCCTTAAAACAAGAACAAATTGATTTATCTTGTTTAGAAACAACACTGCATAAGATAGTTAGGTTTTTCAGAGGATGTATTTTTAACGTGTATTTTGTCTTACTGTACTGGCAGTTTTTAAGGTCAAAACAAGAGAAAAAATCTACCAGTGCTGAAGAAGTAATCAAAAGTATTTAGAATTCGTTACTGACCTTGAGTAATCTAACAGAATACGTTACAAATTACATTTTACAGCATGTATTCTGTAATGGAATACATTTCAAAAGTAACCCTCCCAACCCTGCAGATCAGTCTGATTCTTAAAAAGGACAAAGATCCAAGCGAGTGTAAGAGTTACCATCTAATTTCCCTGATCCAGCTAGATGTTAAAATATTGTCATAACTTAATCGATTAGCCAAAATTTATGACATCTCTTTTACATATATATCAGGTGGGGTTTATTCTGGGCTGCAGCTCTTCTGATAACATTAGGCGTTTCATCAATATCATGTGGTCAGTGGTGAATGATCAGTCTCCGGTCGCTGCCATCTCACTTGACACCGAAAAGGCTTTTGATATGGTAGAATGGGATAATTTTTTAAGATTTTGGAAATGTATGGGTTTGGGAGTACATTTATTGGATGGATTAAGTTACTTTATAGACACCCGATAGCAGTGGTACAAACAAAAGGATTAATTTCAGATTATTTTACCCGGCAGGGTTGACCTCTTTCCCCATTATTGTTCTGTCTTGCCCTGGAACCATTAGCAGCCACGATAAGAAAGGAGAATGATTTTCCAGGGGTGATGGCGGGAGGTATGGAGCATAAGCTTTTGCTTTAAGCAGATGATATTTTATTATTCATCTCAGACCCCACTAGATCTATGCCTTGCCTACACAGAATTATTAATTCCTTTTCTAATTTCTCAGGATACAAAGTCAATTGGTCTAAATCTGAAGCTTTGGCTCTGACAGCGTACTGCCCAGTAATGGCTTTCCAGCCAGGCTCCTTCCAGTGGCCCAAACAGGGCATTAAGTATTTGGGTATTTTATTCCCAGCAAATCTGTCTGATTTAGTTAGTGAGTACATTTTGACCCTTTAATGAAAAGGTTTTCGAGTAATGTGGGCAGGTGGGCTTCATTACATTTATCGATGATTGGGAAGGGTAATGTTGTTAAAATGAACTGTATACCAAAATTCAACTACCTGCTACAGTCACTCTCTATAGATGTCCCCCTCTCTTATTTCAAGCAATTTGAGAGCATAGCGAAGTTTTTCATTTGGAATGGCAAGCGACCCAGATTACATTTCAGTAAGCTGCATAGGCCAATTGACAAAGGTGGGCTAGGCCTACCCAAGATTTAGTTTTATTATTATGCGTTCTGTCTCAGACATTTGGCTCATTGGCCGCTTCCACCTGAAAGAGACCCTCCCTGGTTTTGTATTGCACAGGAAGTTCTTGCCCCCATTTAGCCATTGCAAAGCTTTTCTGTCAATCTAACCGGAGAAGATAAATTACACCCCGTTATCTCGCATTTGCACTCGGTATGGACAAAAGTGTCCAGAGTGTTTAATTCGGATATTTATCTAAATGTTGCCTCAAGCTTATGGCTGAACCCCAAACTACGTATTAATAAGTCCCCTTTCTGCTGGTAGGAGTGGACTGTGAGGGGGTTACTACAATCGGTGACCTATATGAGAGTAGTGTGTTGAGATCCTTTGAAAATTTGGTTCAACATTTTGGGATCCCAGATCTGTTTTTTTAGGTATCTACAGCTGCGCCACTTGCTCTGTACTATTTTTGGGAATAGCATACACCCCCCTAAAGCGGCAGATACTATGAGAGTGGTGATTACTGCTTTTGGAAAAGGTCATGAGGCATCAGTGTATTACACCCTGTTAATTCAGATTCTGGGGGACGGAGCCTCAACCACTCTCAAGAGATTATGGGAGAAAGATTTAAACTTAGAATTGGAGGAGGGAGAGTGGGCTAGGATTCTAAAAAAACATCAAGTCTGCATCTAGAGACGCAAGGGTGCACCTTATGCAATTCAAGATTTTACATCGGTTCTTTCGGACCCCCTCTTGATTGTATAGGCTTGGTCTTAAAGACACACCCACCTGCTGGCGATGCCAATCAGAGGATGGAGACATAACCCATGTCTTTTGGGGGTGTGTTGAGATCCAGGAGTTTTAGTTAAAAGGCACTCTGGTATCATTTTGCCCCAGACTCTGACATTGAAAATAGACACATAAAGAGTTGGGTCTTAACCAGTGTCATGATCGCCAGACATATCATTTTCAGGGGCTGGAGGTCAGCTGGAGCACCCTCTTTTCAGGAGTGGTGAGGAGGGGTCATTTAGAAGAATGGGGAAATACAGCGTGTTCATGGAGAAATGGGACGGGTATATGTCATTTATGGATGGGTGATTATTATTATTATTATATTTTTTATTTGTTTGTTTATTTTGTTATTTTTTTGAGCGTGCGTGTCTATATCATTTGCGACCACTGGGATGTTTTTGGGGCCAGGGTGGGATTGGGGATGGGGAGGGGTAATAGTGGGGGTTAAGACTGATTCGGTGTATATGTGTTTTGTTTTTCTCTGTTCATTTATGTGAATCAATAAAAAATTGTTAATCTGGAAGACTGGACTATGGTAATGCACTGTTGGCCGGCCTCCCAGCTAACACAGTTAAGCCACTGCAGATGGACCAGAATGCAGCAGCGTGTCTGATCTTCAATTAGCCAAAAACGGCTCATGTCACCCCACTCTTGATTTCACTCCACTGGCTACCTGTAGTTGCCCGCATCAAATTTAAGGCTTTGACTCTGGCCTTCAGGACAGCCAATGGAACCGCACCCTCTTACTTCAATTCACTTCTCCAGGTCTATGCTCCAACTCGCTCTCTGCAATCTATGAATGAGCAGTGCCTGGTTGCCCCATCACAAAGAGGCTCAAAGTCTTCACGATCATTCACTTTCTCTGTTCCTCTGTGGTGGAATGAACTTCCAACCTTCACACAATCTGATGATACCATCTCAACATTCAATAACCAGCTGAAAACACTTCTGTTCCGCGAGCACTTAACCAATCCATACTAATTGCACTTACTATTAAACTTAACTTGCACTTACTGTACTTTCTTCTGCGCTAGCACCTATACTACTCCAGCCACCTTGAGAATTTGGCAGTACAACACTGTAGATGTTGTTGAACTCTGTATGACAAATTGCTTGCTATGTTCCTCATTTGTAAGTCGCTTTGGATAAAAGCGTCTGCTAAATAACTAAATGTACAAAAACGTGGTAGGGACAAAGTTGGCCAAGGTAATAAGTGGTAGAGACATGTCCCAACTGTCTCACCCATACATGATGTCAGCATCATTTCAACTGAAAGATGATATTCCAGTTTTATATGTAGACCTAAAAGTATTTTATGCAATTCTTATATATTGTAATTTGCATTGTCAAGATTTGTCATATTATAAATTTGTATCCCAAACTTCTGGATTTATATTTATTTATATATTTTTTACAAGCTATGGGAATGTTGAGCACATTATTATTATTTTTATATACTTTCTTGGAAAGTCATGTTCTTTATTTATATTTTTAATTCCGTTATTACATATTATGGCAGTATGGTGCAACTAAAATGAAAATTAAAACCATACGCTTTATTTATTAAAGCAGTTTAACATTAAATTACGTTTTTGTAGCCTTTTCTGGATATGACTGATATAACCCCACATGTCAGAGTTGCACCACTGGTATAAAGATAATTTAATAGATGCTTTAATTAGAGCATCTGCATCCTGGAGGAAAATCTCCATCTCTGAATGTTTGTGTTTCTTCCATGAATCACTGAGTCCTCATGAAGCTACACAGGTGGATCTGATTAGTCTGACCTCCTCCATGGACTCTAATATAACACACACACACACACACACACACACTAAAAACTTAGAAAACCCTTATTATATCTCAGCTGAATGGATCCTGCAAGTGGCAGATAAATGATCATGAGGCGGCTGCTCTGTTTGGGGTCATTTGAGGAGCTGTATTAAACCGAGCTGTACACTATGTGTAGTCATAAAAATAAAATAAAAAAAAAAAAACACAATCGTTGTTGTAAATAATGGCAAACTAAACCTGTAAAGAAGCAGATCTGAAAACAACAGCACAAACCGTAAATAATCATTTAAAAGAAATCTGAGAGATTCAGCACTATTTCATAGTTTGACTTCAAATTCTTCTTAGCTGAAACAGTTACAAGATGTCAAATATAAAAATTGTATGTCCTGTAGAGATTCAAGTAACTTTATGCTTCTAAACAGGAAATCACACAGACTACCTGAACACTCACCTTGATCAAAGTGTTAATAGACAGGTCTACAGGTGCGCATAATCTTGAACATTTTCCATCAAGAACACGAACAGTTGCTGCATAAACAATAGTACACGTTTATATTAAATACTCTGAAACAGAATTTCTGTCAAGTTAGCTAGCAAGCACAGCTAGATTTAAATAGCGAAAGATAAACTTCTCTAACCAAATCAGACAAATTTGCTGGGAATAACATGCCCAAATACTTAATACCCTGTTTGGGCCACTGGAAGGCGCTGGCTGGAAAGCCGTTACTGGGCAGTACGCTGTCAGGGCCAAAGCTTCGGATTTAGACCAATTGACTTTGTATCCTGAGAACTTGG
Organism: Myxocyprinus asiaticus; assembly: GCF_019703515.2. Classification (NCBI taxonomy): domain Eukaryota; kingdom Metazoa; phylum Chordata; class Actinopteri; order Cypriniformes; family Catostomidae; genus Myxocyprinus; species Myxocyprinus asiaticus. Next base: position 26,630,218 of record NC_059389.1, read on the forward strand.
AAAATGAATTAATAATTCTGTGGAGGCAAGGCATAGATCTAGTAGGTTCAGAGACAAATAATAAAATATCATCTGCATAAAGCAGAAGCTTATGCGCCACACCTCCCGCAATCACCCCTGGAAAATCATCCTCCTTTCTTATCACAGCTGCTAATGGTTCCAGGGCAATACAGAACAATAAAGGGGAAAGAGGGCAGCCCTGCCAGGTGCCCCTATCCAGAGTAAAATAATCTGAAATTAAATCAATTTGTTTGTACTGCTGCTACAGGGTGTTTATAAAGTAACTTAATCCAACCAATAAATGTACTCCCTAACTCATACATTTCCAAAATCTTAAAAAGATTATCCCATTCTACCATATCAAACGCCTTTTCAGCGTCAAGTGAGATGGCAGCGACCGGAGGCTGATCATTCACCACTGACCACATGATATTGATGAGACGACTGATGTTATCAGAAGAGCTACGGCCCCGAATAAATCCCACCTGATCTATATGTATAAGAGATGTCATAACCTTACTCAATCGGTTAGCCAAAATTTTTGCCAATATTTTTACATCTAGTTGGATCAGGGAGATTGGACGGTAACTTTTACACTCACTTGGATTTTTGTCCTTTTTAAGAATCAGACTGATCCGGGCTTGCATCATGGTTGGAGGAAACTTTCCGTTCTTTAATGATTCCGTATAAACTTCTAGCAAAAGTGGAGCCAGTTCTGTAGCATAGGATCTAAAAGATTCTGCGGCAAAACCATCTGGCCCCGGAGCTTTGCCAGTAGGTAGGGACTTAATTACCTCGTCAAGCTCCTCCAAGGTTATCTCAGAGTCAAGAGAATTTTTTTGCTCAATCGTCAGTTTAGGAAGATCTAATGTTTCCACAAAGTTTCTAATATCTTCATCAGTAGACGAAGACGTGGAACTATAAAGATCAATATAGAATTCTTTAAAGGCATTATTAATATCAATGGCTGAGGTAAAAGTTTCACCACCAGCAGATTTCACTGAGGGAATGATAGAAAGAGAATCTCTCTGCTTTATATATCTAGCCAAAAGCTTCCCTGCTTTGTCACCCAACTCAAAGTATGACTATCTTGCCCTGAATAACCAAAACTCCACTTTCCGTGACAAAATAGTATTATACCTATATTTCAATCGGGTCAATTCTCTGAGGCCATCAGATGACGTACGGCGCTTCAGCTCTGCCTCGGCACTTTTAAATTTTCCTTCCATCTCCACGAGTTCTTGTGCTTTGGATTTTTTGGTGAATGAGGCATACTGTATGATCCGGCCCCTAAGAACCGCCTTAAGTGCCTCCCAAGCCACACCCACAGAGGATATTGAGGACCAGTTGGTCTCAATATAAACATTGATTTCAGTCTTTAACATTTGTTGGAAATCAAGATTTTGCAAAAGGGACACATTAAGGCGCCAACTATATGATTTCTTTTTCTCTGTATATGGCAACACCTCTAAACTCACCAGGGCATGATCTGAGACTAAAATGTTTCCAATTGAGCAATCAACAACAGATGAAATGAGGGATCTGGATATCAAAAAAAAAAAAAAAAAATCTATTCTGGAATAAATCTTATGGACTGATGAAAAAAATGTATAGTCCCTCCCAGATGGGTTCAAAAGTCTCCAAATATCCGTAAGACCAAGATTTTTACACATCCTGTGAAGCGTAAATGTTGCTCTTGATTTGCTTCACTGTGATCAAGGACTGAGTCCATCAAAAGTTTAAAGTCTCCTCCCAATATTATATATCATGAGGGGTGCCAGCGGCTTGCAGCATCCCTTCAAGATCTATAAAAAAGCCCTGATCACAGCGTTAGGTGCGTAAATATTAACCAAAACAATAATGACTCTCCCTAATTTATCTTTAGTCTGTTTGAGACATTTGAATTGTAAATGTTTATTTACCAATATAATGACTCCCTTGCTCTTACTTGAGCCAGCACTAAAGAAAACATGTCCACCCCATATCTTCCCAAATTTTTCAGCTTCCTGCGGGGAGAGACGTGTTTCTTGAAGAAACACAATATCATATTTCTTATGTTTAAGAAAAGTAATAACCTTCCTTCTTTTTATGGGGTGCCCCAACCCATTCACATTCCATGTGGAGAGAGATAGTACACTCATATTAACAACTGACATATTGATATAATAAGAAAAATAAACTGTGTTAAAAACAAAATTATACAGACCACATTCCCCATTAGTGAAACAATCAAACCCTGAACTTCCCCCCGAACAAAACAAACAGAAAAAAGTAAAATGTGCGCATTAACCCCGCGCACGAAAGCGCCAACCGGCGACAATCCCTCTAAACTCAAAAGGTCCATGAACGCCCACGAGTCCCCATGACAACTTTGCCATCGGATTGCTCAATTTTGCCTCACAAATTTGTGAGGCAAAATGACATAACAGAAAATACTTTGTAAAATAAACCCCAGCAAATAGGAAGAATGAACACAAAGAATGTGTAGATTCATTCACAGAACTGTCTCAAAGATGTGATCTTCCACAAAACAAATTCCAGCTGATATAAAACCGTTCAGATTCCTCGGACAGACAAGCAAATTATCAGTGAGCCAGCTGTTATGAGTTCAACAGATGACGTATTCAATGTCCCATAAAAAACTCAAAACAAACTACAGCCAGCAGGAGGAATAAGCACGAAGGACGAACAGATTAATCCACAGCTGTTTCAAAGGAGTGTTATTCAATAGAACAAGCTCCAGCCGCTAGGCGGAGCCAACACAAAAAGAAACAAAATCGGCATCCTGGTTCCCCTGGTGATCGAGTCAATTCACTCGGAGGCCGCACAAAACTACATACCATGACTTACACAATCCGTCAGCTTTATAAAAGACATCCTTTGTGTGAACATGTAGATATTTTGTGGTCATCTGTAGTGTCAATCCTCAATCTGTCCAGGAACTTCAATGCAAAAGTGTAATTCACAAAACAAGCTCCAGCCGCACGGTGGAGCCAACGCAAAAAAAACAAAATGTCGCCCAGTTTCCTCAAGAGTAAGTACAGTGAGTCGACCCACTCACATGAGAAATATCCACTGGTTTACTCAGACACTGATTCAATAAAAGACATTGCCTGATTTGAACATGTAAATACTTTGCGACCGTTTTTCATTTCTATTCTCAATTTGGCTGGAAACATTAGAGCAAACGAGATCTTTTTCTGATGTAAGAGTTTCTTGCATTCCTTGAACCGATCGCGTTTCTCTCGACGAACTCGCAAAGTCCGGGAACAAGAAAATATTATGGTTCTTCCAAGAAAGCTTCCCTTTACTCCTCGCCTCGCGTAACACCAGATCTTTATCGGATGATCTCAGAAATCTGGCCAGAATTGATCGGGGCCTACCTCCCTCAGCAGATCTCCAAGCTGGGACTCTGTGAGCTCGCTCGATTTCCAGCTTGTGGCCTGTTATGTCGGTGATGTTGACGAAGATTCTTGCTGACTTGGAGGATCTCACTGTAATACGTCGATCGATTATGGCGATGGAAATAAAATTCTCTGAGCTGAAAAACTCATCTAGGAATTTCACCATATCTCTGCCCTCCTCATGCTCAGGAATTCCAACAATTCTGACGTTATTCCTGCGGCTTCTATTCTCAAGATCTTCAATCTTGTCAAGGAGACGTTCCAAATCAACTTTGGTCATGGGCGGATTAACGGTTAATTCCCTCTCCAAAGATTCCAGAAAATCAATTCATTTTTCTACATCAGTCACTCTTGTGACTAGCTCAGAGAATTTTATTTCCATCGCCGTAATCGATCGACGTATTACAGCAAGATCCTCCAAGTCAGTAAAAATCTTCTTCAACATCACCGACGCTGGATTCCTTCTCCTGCTGCGCCATCCAAATCGAGTCCCCGGTCTGTAGGTCTGTCGGGGCTTTCATCCTGAACACGTAAGTGTCTTTTAATGTCTCCAGAGCCTGAGGATTTTGACTTCTTTGCCATGTTTTGCATCAAAGAGCAAATGTGTAACTGGGTGTATCAAATTCACCAGATTATAACATGAAAATAATTAAAAATTTAGCAAAGTGCACAGAGCTCGTCGCTCACACGTCTGCTCCTTGCATGGCGTCACGTGACCCTCCCCATAATTCTTATGTTTAAGAAAAGAAATAACCTTCCCTTCTTTTTATGGGGTGCCCCAACCCATTCACATTCCACGTGGAGAAAGACAATCCACTCATATTAACACTTAACATTTTGACATATTAGAAAAATAGATTGTGTGTCAAAAATAAGATTATAAATACCACATTCCAACATTAGTTCAACAATCAAACCCCGAACTTCCCCCCGAACCAAACATAGAAAAAAGAAAAACGTGCGCATTAACCCCGCACACGACAGCGCCAACCGTGTCCATCCCTCTAAAATGAAACAGTCCATGTACGCCTACAGATTGCTCAAGTCCGGTGTTTCTATACAAATTCTGTGAGATAGAATTTCAGAACAGAAAATAATCTATAAAACCAATTCCAAGCCAATAAGCGGAATAAACACAAAGAATGTGTAGATTCAGTCACAAAACTGTATCGAAGGTGTGTTCCTCCACAAAACAAACTGCAGCCACTAGCGGAACCAGCAAAAAAAAAAAAAAAAAGTTCAGTTTCCTCGGACAGTCAAACAAATGTTCAGTGAGTCCACCTGAGATGAATTGTGACTAATTACCATCTCTATGTTCACAGTGAGAGTCAGGGAGATAAAAAGACGGCCAGTTCACAGAGAGAGGAGAGAGACAGACAGACCAGAGTCTTCGTGTCTGTCCCGAGAGAGAGACAGAGCCTTGTGTTGTGTGAAGACTGTTTATTTGAGTGACACTGAAAAGCTGTCTTGTGTTTTGAGTGAAGCTGTACAGCGATTGCTGGTTATTTGTGAATAAAACAGACTCACATAAACTGTGGAAACCTGTTCCCACTTCCTCCTTTATCTGCCCAACCTGAACCTTTGTTACACTTGTGCCGAAACCCGGGATGAGGAGGAAGGTACGCTGCTATGGAGTTGTCTTCGTCCCTCGCCAGCACCCACCAGACGCAACACCAGGCCCTCGTGGATCTGGGGGCGGAGCAGCAACAGCGCTTCAAGGTGCTCCTTCGAGGCCAAGAGGAGGACCGACAGGCATTGTGGAGCTTTGTACCCCAGGTGGGGGGGCCGACTGACACTGAGCGAAGTCGGCCGCCTGTTTGTCTTCGTTCAACAGCTCCGCGATGCCTGCCGGTGGTGGGTGCTGGCCGAGGAGCTCAGTGACATCAGGGGCATCATTGATCTTGTGGTACTGGAACAATTCGTCACCAAACTACTGAAAGGAACTGCGGAGTGGGTCCAGTTCCACCGACCGGCATCACTGGACGAAGCAGTGCAGTTGGCAGAGGACCATTTAGCGGCATACCCGGGGGCCAGCGAGCCCCTCTCTCTCTCCCTGTCATTCCTCCCCTCCTTCTTTCCGACCTATCCTGTTCCCCCGGAAATGGTGGAACAATCCCCAGAGACCGGTGCCCCAACCTCAGGGGTGTGCTAACCTCCTGTCTCTCTCTCACCCAGCTCTACCCATTCTTCCTCTCACGTGGGGGAAGCTGCCACCACTGGTGTGCATGTGAGGTTTGGGCCAGTCTGCTGGAGTTGCGGGGAGCCGGGACACATCCACGAACAGTGCCCGGTGATGGAGGTGGGGACAGTGATCTGGGTCCCAGACACTCCAATCAGAGTGTCCACTCGTCACTCCCGATCGGGCCGGGACGTACCAAATACCCGTGAGTATTAGTGGGGGTACATAACAAGCCTTGGTGGATTCAGGTTGTAACCAAACCTCTATTCATCAATGCTTGGTTCAAAATGGGGCATTGGATTCAAATAATCGGGTGAAGGTAAGGTGTGTGCACAGGGATATTTATGATTATCCTACAATGACCGTCACTATTCTATTTTGGGGTCAAAAGCATGACATTGAGGCTGTGGTTAGTTCCCGCCTCACCCATCCACTAATTTTGGGTACTTTTTGGCTGGCTTTTCTCAAATTGTTAAAGGGCTTGTGTGTGGATGGGTCCTGTAATACAGTGGGATGGTGTGGTGTGTGCAATGCGCTGACGGGGGAGGTGGAACCGGGGCCATCTACGTTAGCTCCACATCAGGATGACGAAAGGGAGGGGGAAGCCTCGGCTTCCTCAGCCCTTAGGGGAACTCCCGCTGGGGATTTCCCTCTGGAGCAGACGTGAGACGAGACTCTTAAGCACATGGTTGACCAAGTAATTGATAGTCAACGCCTTTCAGCTGCGCATTGCACTCACATATCCATATTTCTCAATTATAAACGATCGGTTGTATCAAGTGACGCAGGATGCTCAGACAAAAGAATATACATCCCAGTTGTTAGTACCAAGGAACCGTCAGGAAATGTTGTGCCAGGCTGCTCATCATAGTCCGATGGCAGGTCACTTGGGACAGGGGAAAACAATAAGCTGTCTCATGGCCCATTTCTATCGGCCGGGCATTTGCGGGCATGTTAGCCAGTGGTGTGCGACATGCTGCGAATGTCAGCTGGTGAATCCGCCGGTCACTCCAAAAGCACCATTGTGCCCTCTTCCGTTGATCGAGGTTCCCTTTGACAGAGTTGACATGGACCTCATTGGGCCATTACAATGGTCAGCACGCGGGCATCGCTTTGTGTTGGTTCTGGTGGACTATGCAACGCGATATCCGGAAGCAGTGCCTCTGCGCAACATCTCAGCATGAAGTGTTGCGGAGGCACTCTTCAAAATAATCTCCCGGGTGGGGATTCTGAAAGAAATCAGGGCACAACCTTTATGTCACGAACACTACGCAAGTTTTATGAATTATTGGGCATTAAATCGATCCACACCAGCGTTTACCATCCACAAACAGATGGCCTGGTGGAACGATTTAATAAAACCCTTAAAAACATGATTCGTAAGTTCGTGCACGAGGATGCTAGAAATTGGGACAAATGGCTTGATCCCGTTATTCGCAGTATGAGAGGTCCCGCAAGCCTCTACTGGGTTATCCCCATTCGAGTTGCTATATGGGTGGCGCCCGCACGGCGTACTTGATGTCATATGCGAAGCTTGGGAGGAGGGACCTTCGAACAGTAAGAATGAAACTCAGTACATTCTTGATCTTAGAGAAAAACTCCACACCTTGGGGCAACTAACACAGGAGAATTTGCTCCAAGCTCAAGAACGACAGTGCCGACTGTATAACAGGGGAACTCGGCTAAGGGAATTTGCACCGGGAGATAAGGTACTCGTATTACTCCCAACATTGAGCTCCAAATTACTCGCCAACAAAACAAAACACAATCACGTCACCCCGGTCACTTGCGGAGACCACCTCTCAATGTGCCAACTCGCAGAGGTTGCCGAACTACAACAAGAATTTGCGGATGTGTTTTCCCCTCTACCGGGTCGCACGAACCTCATCTAACACCACATCGAGACCAAGCCGGGGGTGGTGGTACGTACCTGTCCCTACCGATTGCCTGAACATAACAAAAAAATAGTTTGGGAAGAATTGGATGCAATGCTTGATATGGGAGTAATAGAGGAATCCCACAGTGACTGGTCCAGCCCGTTTGTTCTGGTGCCTAAGAGCGACGGGACTGTACGTTTCTGTGTGGATTATAGAAAAGTCAATGCGGTGTCTAAATTTTATGCCCACCCAATGCCCCGTATTGATGAGTTGCTCGATCGGTTGGGTACTGCTCGTTTTTACTCGACACTGGATTTGACAAAGGGTTATTGGCAGATCCCCTTGACACCAATTTCCCGTGAAAAAACGGCTTTCTCCACACCGTTCGGATTACACCAATTTGTGACATTTCCGTTCGGTTTGTTTGGGGCTCGGCCACGTTTCAGCACCTCATGGACCGAATCCTCAGACCGCATTCGGTTTACGCCGCTGCCTATTTGGATGACATCATCATTTATAGCAATGATTGGCAGCGGCATATGCAGCATCTGAGGGCTGTTCTGAGGTCACTGCGACGGGTGGGGCTCACAGCAAACCCTAAGAAGTGCGCAATTGGGCGGGTGGAAGTACGGTATCTGGGGTTCCACTTGGGCCACGGGCAGGTGCGTCCCCAAATTGACAAGATGGCGGCGATTGCGACCTGCCCGAGACCCAAGACCAAAAAGGAGGTGAGACAGTTCCTGGGGCTGGCTGGCTATTATAGGAGATTTGTGCCTAACTATTTGGACGTCACCAGCCCGCTGACTGATCTCACTAAAAAGGGAGCTCCAGACCCGTTCCAGTGGACGGAGCAGTGCCAACAGGCGTTTACACAGGTTAAAGCTGCACTTTGCAGGGGGCCGCATTTACATGCACCTAATTTCTCTCTCCCTTTTGTATTACAGACGGACGCTTCAGACAGGGGGCTGGGGGCCGTACTCTCGCAGGTGGTGGAGGGGGAGGAGTGCCTGGTGCTGTACATCAGCCGCAAGCTCTCCTTGAGGGAAACAAAGTACAGCACCATGGAAAAGGAGTGTCTGGCCATCAAGTGGGTGGTACTCACTCTCCGTTACTACCTGCTGGGGCGGGCCTTCACTCTCTGCTCAGATCACGCCCCACTCCAATGGCTCCACCGCATGAAAGATACCAACATGCGGATCACCCGGTGGTATCTGGCACTCCAGCCCTTTAAATTCAAGGTGGTCCACAGACCAGGAGTGCAGATGGCTGTTGCTGACTTCCTGTCCAGAAATGGGGAGGGAGTGGTAGGCAGTCCAGATGTCTCCCCGGCCTGAGTCGGGCGGTGGGTATATGTGGAAGCGGGGGCGTGGTCGAGCGTCCGTCGGGAGAGAGAGAGCAGTAAGGGCGCATACACTTGAGCCAAATTATACACCTGTCTCAAATTGTAGTGAGATTGGTGAGAGCGGCATAAAAGGACCATGCAAGCACCAGATCGAGAGAGAAACTGGGTCGAGAGCCTTACTGTGAAGCTGATGTGTTAGTGTGAAGCTGTAAGCCAGAGAAGTGGTCAATTAAAAGTTCCCTATCTGTGTTTGAAGAATCCAGTTCTCGGTGTCATTCCTTGTTACAATGTATTAATTATCTTTAACTAGATTTTTATTTCATTAAACATTTTGAATGTACTTGGCTACAACGGCTAATAGGATGAATTTAAAATTATTCTTTTAAATCAATTTTATGTAATTTTTTAAGCAAAAAGTTTCAAAATTGGAGCCCCAGCCTGGTCGGTTGCTACACGCCCATTTGCACGGGATTATAACCAGGGGTTCTTTTTACAGGGCGTTTTATACAAGGTAAAATAGCTACGCTATAATCTTTATCAGTGAGGGAACATGCAGTCCATAAAAAGTCCGGAAAAAATACTGCCATGACCAAATCACACAAGATTAAATCAGGGAGAAACTCTGGTAATTATTACATTACCCTACATCCTCATATAAAACTAAGATCTTGCATGATCCTTACAGGAACAGCAGAACATAAAGTAGGTTAAAAGTGTCAATCCTCGTTAGCCTTTACATGAACTTCCGTGGACATTTCGGGAAATAACAGCCTATAGATGAGTTACGGACAAGGCTGCATCCATGTCTATTTTTTTCCTCCCCTTTTCTCCCTAGTTTGGAATGCCTAATTCCCAGTGTGTTCTAAGTCCTCGTGGTGGCGTAGTGACTAGCCTCAATCTGGGTGGTGAATGACGAATCTCAGTTGCTTCCGTGTCTGAGACCGTCAATCCGCGCACCTTATCTCATGGCTTGTTGAGCACGTTACTGCGGAGAAGTAGCACGTGTGGAGGCCCATGCTATTCTCCACAGCATCCACGCACAACTCACCACGTGCCCCACCGAGAGCGAGAACCACACATTATAGTGACCACGAGGAGGTTACCCCATGTGACTCTACCCTCCCTAGCAACCGGGCCAATTTGGTTGCTTAAGAGACCTGGCTGGAGTCACTCAGCACGACCTAGATTCGAACTCGTGACTCCAGGGGCGGTAGTCAGCGTCAATACTCGCTGAGCTACCCAGTAGCTCGCTAAGCTACCCGTAACCATGTCTTGAATATTGGGGGGGACCAAACCATTTTGGGGGTGGGGGGGTCATGGGTGTTGAGGTCACAAATATAATGGTCCTCATTGGTCCTTTAATAAAGGCGCTGAATGCAATAATTTTCTGAATAAAGACTTTAAATGGGATAAAGGCACAAAACTGTATAATTTTTGGTTTTAAAAGATACATGTATTTTTTAAGTTCACACAGTACAAGACAATCTGTGTCTGCATTGCTAGCAATTTGCCTGTTTCAGTCATCTTTTCTTTTTTGTGCTGTCTCAAAGAAAAGATTAATATAATTTGAATTTGTTTTCATCACTGATGTATCTGTAAATTGACATGACTCTGTTAGCTAGCTAGCAAAAAGAAAATACACAGTTATTTACTGCCATCAAGTTGTCCCTCATCCCCGAGGTCCTTTTATTACTTTCTGCTATCAAAACAATTGCAAGCTTTGTTCCTCTCTTCCAAATACGTTTTCAATGTTTATTGTGCACACCTCCTGCTTTTTTACGTGGCAAACTGGTAAAATTGCCCGTGACGCTTTCTGCAACTCGTCATGTGGAGGGCAATGCGCCGCTTGACGCTGGCGTTGAACGGAGCGTTGACGCCTTGACTCAACTCATGTGAAATGCACTTTACAATGAAGAAAGAACATTATTGAAACTCAAAATCATTATTATTTGTCTATTATTGTGATCTTTTCTGATAAAAGCCATGCTCAGCAGTTTAAATAGGCTACTGTAGGAAAATGATCCCATAGATCTGCTTTGTGTTTATAATTCTTATGCTGAAGTCAGTACATTTGTAGCCATGCAAGTTTTAATAAAGAAGGTAAGGACGTTTCTGAAACTCACTATTATTAGACTATTGTTGTCTTTTTGGATGAAAAATAATGCTCAGACTGAAGGAAGACTATAGATCTGCTTTGTTCTTTTAATGCTTAAACACTATAAAGTCTCTTTGTAGATTTCGGTCATGAACGACTCAAAATGATTCACTGACTAAATTTTTTAATAAAATTGAACAAATTTGTGAAACAGAAGCAAGCCTCACCAAAATACTCTTTATTTTGCAGGTAATTCTGCATAATTGTAAACCTGAATAAACTTGAATCACTAAAATAGCTGGAATTAGTGCTTTTAGCTTATTCTTTAAAAAAAAATATCCCCAGAAAAACATTTCATGGAACAGTGATCATCTTACCTTTTACACCCCTCATGAGTTTGCATCCCCGTAATTTGTTGTGGCATTGCAAGAACAAATCTACAAATTAGAAAAGAAGCAAATTGGTTGTTTATTCATTACCCACTTAGCGCTCTTGCCACCTGTGACCTCACACAGCGTAGCCTACCTATGTGATTTTTTTTTTTTGCGTAGCCGAATTTCAATCCTTACAAGTAAACACGCTACTAAGACGGACAGAAAACATGGACAAGTTCTTGAAAAAGAAAAATATTGACGATGGTTAGCCTATGTGGGATAGTGGTGTGCCGTAGAATTTTTTAGTCGTAAAAAGTGTGCCGTGGCAGAAAAAGGTTGGGAAACACTGTTCTGTGGAATAAAGCTGCTTAAAATATCTATTTTTATGTTCCAAGAAAAAGTAGTGAGTTTTGAACAACATAAGGGTGAGTAAATGAGTGAGTAAATGTATATTTTCCATTTTTTTAAGTGAACTACTCCTTTAACTGGTGGTTCATCCTCAAAATAAAATGGTCTCTTTTAAAAGAAGACTCATGAGATGCTGTTCAAAATTCAGAATTCATTAAATTCCATTCCAAATTGGGGAGAAAAGGGGATAAAAAAGAAAAGAAAATAGAATTTACAAAATGGGTATTAGTTATTTTTTATAAAATGTAATTTTCCAAATGCATAATGCATTTTTTCAAAAGGGGGTTTTAGTGAATAATTTACCAAGGCAAATAACTGCTAAATAAAAAGACAAAGTTGTTTTTTCAATTCCCATTTTTTGATTTAGAAACGGATATGGAATAAACGGAAGATACACAGATTTATCAATCACACTGAGGGACACACACACTGAGGCATTTTTGCCACTTGCTTTGATATTTTAAGAAACACAATTGCCGTTTCCCAAACTGCATTTTTGCACCCTTGAAGGGCATTTCGCGAAGGGGATGCCACTCGAAAGGTCGTTCCAAACAAAAGAAAGAAACTAAATTTTTTCACAAAGGGCCTTTTCAGACGACTTTTAGTGAAAGGTACATATAAACGGTAATGTCATGCTCCCTTCAGAGTGCCCACATCAAGAGTTAGGTTTTTCGTAGTGAGTAGGGCATAGGGATGATCACTTTTGATTGGAATTCACCCAATATGTTAATACTAAACAACACTACCTTGATTTGTATAATTAAACCAATAAAATCATCCTCATCCGTGACGGTGTCGAGTCTTCATACAGACAGGAGGTTGATCAGCTGGCTGTCTGGTGCGGTCACAGCAACCTTGATCTGAACACGCTCAAAACAGTGGAGATGATAGTGGACTTCAGGATAAAGCCTAAACAAACTAACTAGTAGTTACTAAACCCTTAGTGTGAACTTTATGTCCCAACTTACGTGAGAACTTACGCACAGCTGGTGCAACCCTACCCTGGGCTCTACCATCTCTGAGGACCTGAAGTTGGACACCCACATTGACTCCATTGTGAAGAAGGCTCAGCAGAAGTTGTACTTCCTTCACCAGCTGAGGACGTTCAACCTGCCACAGGAGCTGCTGACACAGTTCTACTCGGCCGTCATTGAGTCTGTCCTGTGTACATCTATAACTGTCTGGTTTGGTTCAGCCACCAAATCAGACAGAAGGAAACTACAACGGACAGTCAGGACAGCGGAGAGGATTATTGGTGCCCCTCTGTCCACCCTCCAAGACCTGTATGTCTCCAGAGTGAGGAAACATGCAGGTAGAATCAATCTGGACCACACACACCCTGCCCACTCCCTCTTTGAACTTTTGCCCTCTGGCCGGTGCTACACAACACTGAGCGCAAGTATATTCAGGCACAAGAACAGTTTTTACCCTCAGGCCATTTTCCTCATGAACAATTAAACTGCCTCAGGACTCCCCCATAGTGCAATAATGTAAATAAATATCTCATGTACATAAGTAAATTCACTCAGATTTAATTCAATAACTGTACATACCCCTATACCTTGCACATATATTACTACTTGCACACGTACATACGCCATTCTGTTATATGCCCTATTATTTGTATGTCTATTTATACTTTTACCTTGTTTTATATTCTTTGTCTCACTAATTTTCTTTCTTACTTTTTCTCCTATCACCCCCCAAAAATCCTTGTGTAAGTGAGAACACTTGGCAATAAAGCTCATTCTAATTCTGAAAACGTTAAAAAGTCACTACTGTCACTTTAAAAGACAACGACGAACTGGCCTCAACTATGAAAAGTTTGATATGCAAAACACGCATTTTATATTTTTCCCCTTTTTCCCCCAATTTGGAATGCCCAATTCCCAGTGCGCTTTTAAGTCCTCGTGGTCGCTTAGTGATTCGCCTCAATCCAGGTGGTGGAGGACGAATCCCAGTTGCCTTTGTGTCTAACCCACGCATATCTTATCAGTAGCTTGTTGAGCGCGTTGCCACGGAGACATTGCGCATGTGGAGGCTTCACGTCATCCACCGCGGCATCTGTGCTCAACTCACCAGGCACCCACATTTTAGCGACCACGAGGAGGTTACCCCATGTGACTCTACCCTCCCTCCCTTGCAACCGGGCCAATTTGGTTGCTTAGGATACCTGGCTGGAGTTACTCAGCACGCCCTAGGATTCGAACTAGCGAACTCCAGGGGTGGTAGCCAGGGTCTTTTTCCACTGAGCTACCCCGCAAAACACGTATTTTAACACACAGAGCAAGCAATGAGTACTAAACACGAACCCTTTTCCTTTCATTTAATACTTCAACGAGTAAATCTACCTATAGTGTAAGAACAAACGGTAAAACAACGTTTTAAAGAGGATAATTGTGATTTCTAAAGGCTGCACGTGAAACCTTGTTGCCTGATTGATTGATTGATGGCGTCATCGATGTGCACGTGCACCGCAGCTGTTCAGTGTTAGCGCGCGCATTTCTCCTCATCATCATAACTGAACGCGAGGTGAAACTCGAGGTAAGAGCTTTTATATGTCTTGCATAATCAATAAGTTATTTTTACACCATGAAAGTGATTAACACAGTATTTCATACATGAGACGATGTATAGAATTTTAGGCCGTTAAGAAGAGGTACTGAAGTCATAGGTTGCCATTTGGACTTTACGCAACATTTATCAACTTCGTCTGACACTTTTAAGAAAACCAAAATACTAACCAACAGAATGTGTTAAGGTTTATTTATTTATTTATTTATTTATTTTTTTATCGATTGTATGACCTTGTTTTACATTAAACGTAGTACCACATTAGCATCGTTTTTTTGTCGTTTAACGTAAAACATTTTTATGTGAAGATCTAGTGAGCTATCTATCTACACACCATTTCTGCTATCACGTACACTTTCAGAACGTTTAAAGTGAACCCAGTGTTCTAGGTAGGCAGCTCACTAGCTAGTCTATATGTTGTCTGTATGCAGGGGGTCCAAATTATTGTTTAATTTCAAACTAAATGTTGCGTAAGATACAATATTAAGTTTACTACAACAAAAGCTACAGTTTAGCTAATTGTTTCATTGTCCTTCCCACGTTAAAATGTATAAACAATATAAAAAATGTAATGTGCAAATGTGCAACATTAATGATGTTTAATGACTTAGCAATGTAAAGGATCATAAAGTACGTAAATGCACATGGTACTTCAATACGCAAGTATCTGTATGCATGTGAAGTAATTAACCCTTGTGCATCAATTTAAAAAAGTTACTCAGAGGTCCCTAGAGGACAAAAATGTTGGCGTCAAAAAACTGCCATAATATTATTTATTAATATTATTTTCCACTTTCAATGAGTTAATTTTTTTAACCAACATAAGTCCTGATCATAACTACCAAATATTCATCAATTTTGTCAGTTTGCTTACATAATGCCAGTTTGTTTACATAATGCCACTGTTGTTTTTTTATGAGAAATGAATTACTTTCCATATACTTAATGCTATGGGTGAGTTTTTTTGGGCGGGTGGGGTTATCACAGTCTGGGATATGTCAATGGTTAGCAACAACATTGGTTTTGATGCATTCTTTTTTTGTGCAGTGTCAGATAAAAAAATAAAAAAAAACATCTCACACTCAAGACCTTAGAGGACAAAAATGTCCATGTTAAAAAAAAAAAATTGCCATAAAAATATTGTTAATATTATTTCCAATTTCACTAACTTATATTTTTAACCAACATCAGTCATGATCATAAATACCAAATATTAATTCATTTTCAGGATTTTAACCCTTTAAATGCCATTTCTTTACACAATGACACTGTTTTTTTACACACACACTCTGACATCCATACCTACACACCCACACAATTTTAGCTGCATCATTTATTCAATTGGCCTGCAGTGCTCTATAATACAGCAAACAGAAAATAGAAATGTATTTGCTCCATAGACTAAACATGAGAAAAATTCCACCATCTGGTGGAAAATATTAAAAATGTAAATTTTTAAGACAGGGCTCTGGAATGAAAGCATAATATCATAGAATTCATGAGTTTATGCTTTAATGGCACTGGGATCCAATATTGCAGTTTTAATGGGTTTCAATTTTTATATTTTTGTCCTTAAGGTCCTGAATGTAACTATATTGTGTACACAGTGTATTATAGATGTATTATAGGAACTGAGGTTGAAATATCAAAATTCCCTCCAAAATACACACCTTTTGCAAAATGTATGATATTGGCATTAACACAACCAATATGATCGAAAAAACAAAGACAAAAATGTCCCGAAGGTCACACAAGGGTTAAAGGTCAGGGCTAAAATGCAACACTCAGTATTATACAATATGAGTATCTCTGCTCAGTTTCCCTGTCCATGTTTTAAGCAATACCTCTATGAAGAATAGTTCATCCACCAAAAATAAATAAAATAAATTCTGTCTTTAGTCCATTTTGGAGCTTGGAAATTATGGTCCCTATTGACTTGGATTGTATGAATATATTCACCTCATATCTCCATCAAAATATCTTTGTGTTCTACAGAAGAGAGAAAGTCATACGAGTTTGAGACAACATAAGGGTGAGTAAATGATGAGAGAGTGATCTTTTTTGGGTTAACTGTCCCTTTTAAACATTTGCTAAATGATTTTGCAAAAATGTAGGCATAGATTTGTACATCCCAATTAGTAATGTCAGTCGGGGCTTTAATCATCTTTTGACTGATAAATTTGATCCGACTGCCAAAAGATAACACTTATTTTCCACAAAGTTGGATTCAAAATGCTAAAAAAAACAGATTTTTTAGATAACTGGAACCACTTGCTGAATTTAACATGCAGTGTAATGACTCTGAGGTCATTTGACAGTAATGTAGCATACTACTGTTTCAAATGTTTCACATACTATTTTTTTTTTTTAAATAGCCAGTTTATACTGCACAGTATGCAGTAAACAGGAAAGTATTCTCTTCAGAGCACAGCTTAAAGGAATGTTCCGGGTTCAGCACGAGTTAAGCTCAATCGACAGCTTCTGTGGCATAATGTTGATCACCACAAAAATGTATTTGGACTCGTTCTTCCTTTAAAAACAAAAAGCAAAAATCTGGGTTTCAGTGAGGCACTTACAGTGGAAGTGTATGGGGGCCAATTTTTGAACATTAAAATACACACTTTTTCAAAAAGTGGATATAAAGTCTACACAACTCTATTAAAACAGCAGGTTTTTGTGAAAAATGAAACAGAAATCATGTCAGACTTTTTGCACCTTTAATGTAAAGATTTCAACTTATGCGATGCCACCGAAAACCAAAGTGACACATTTCAGAGAAAAAATTAAAAACGTAGAATACAGTGCATCCGGAAAGTATTCACCGCGCTTCACTTTTTCCACATTTTGTTGTGTTACAGCCTTATTCCAAAATGGATTAAATTCATTATTTTCCTCAATTCTACAAACAATACCCCATAATGACAATGTGAAAGAAGTTTGTTTGAAATCTTTGCAAATTTATAAAAATAAAAAAAAAAAACACATGTACATAAGTATTCACAGCCTTTGCTCAATACTTTGTTGAAGCACCGTTGGCACCAATTACAGCCTCAAGTCTTTTTGAGTATGATGCTACAAGCTTGACACACCTATTTTTGGGCAGTTTCTCCCATTCTTCTTTGCAGGACCTCTCAAGCTCCATCAGGTTGGATGGGGAGCGTTGGTGCACAGCCATTTTCAGATCACTCCAGAGATGTTCAATCGGGTTCAAGTCTGGGCTCTGGCTGGGCCACTCAAGGACATTCACAGAGTTGTCCCGTAGCCTTTGTTATCTTGGCTGTGTGCTTAGGGTTGTTGTCCTGTTGGAAGATGAACCTTCGCCCCAGTCTGAGGTCCAGAGCGCTCTGGAGCAGGTTTTCATCAAGGATGTCTCTGTACATTGCTGCATTCATCTTTCCCTTGATCCTGACTAGTCTCCCAGTTCCTGCCGCTGAAAAACATCCCCACAGCATGATGCTGCCACCACCACGTTTCACTGTAGGGATGGTATTGGCCAGGTGATGAGCAGTGCCTGGTTTCCTCCAGACATGACGCTTGCCATTCAGGCCAAAGAGTTCAATCTTTGTTTCTCATGGTCTGAGAGTCCTTAAGGTGCCTTTTGGCAAACTCCAGGCGGGCTGTCATGTGCCTTGTACTGAGGAGTGGCTTCCGTCTGGCCACTCTACCATACAGGCCTGATTGGTGGAGTGCTGCAGAGATGGTTGTTCTTCTGGAAGGTTCTCCTCTCTCCATAGAGAAATGCTGGAGCTCTGTCAGAGTGACCATCGGGTTCTTGGTCACCTCCCTGACGAAGGCCCTTCTCCTCCGGTCGCTCAGTTTGGCCGGGCGGCCAGCTCTAAGAGTCCTGGTGGTTCCAAACTTCTTCCATTTACGGACGATGGAGACCACTGTGCTCATTGGGACCTTCAATGCTGCAGAAATTTTTCTGTACCCTTCCCCAGATCTGTGCCTCGATACAATCCTGTCTCGGAGGTCTACAGATAATTCCTTGTACTTCATGGCTTGGTTTGTGCACTGACATGCACTGTTAACTGTGGGACCTTATATAGACAGGTGTGTGCCTTTCCAAATCATGTCCAATCAACTGAATTTACCACAGTTGGACTCCAATCAAGTTGTAGAAACATCTCAAGGATGATCAGTGGAATCAGGATGCACCTGAGCTCAATTTTGAGTGTCATGCAAAGGCTGTGAATACTTATATACATGTGATTTTTTTCGTTTTTTATTTTGAATAAATTTGCAAAGATTTCAAACAAACTTCTTTCACGTTGTCATTATGGGGTATTGTTTGTAGAATCTTGAGGAAAATAATGAATTTTATCCATTTTGGAATAAGGCTGTAACATAACAAAATGTGGAAAAAGTGAAGCACTGTGAATACTTTCCGGATGCACTGTAACTTAACTGCATAAGTGTGCACACCCTTTTATAATTGGGTATGTGGCTGTGTTCTGAATCAACCAATCATCAAGATCATATGAAATAGTACACACCTGTCTTCACCTGAAGTGACTCTGATTAACTCCAAATAAATCTCAGCTGTTCTTGTAGGATTTTTCTGTCATCTTCTTGGTTGCATGCTACTACAAGAGCCATGGGCCACAAAGAGCTTAGAAAGCATCAACAGGATCTCATTATTGAAAGGTATTGCTCAGATGAGGGCTACGCATTTTTTTCCAAGGCATTAGAAATACCATGGAACACAGTGAATACAGTCATCAACAAGTGGAGAAAATATGGCACAACAGTGACATTATCAAGAACAGGATGTCCCTCCAAAATTGAAGACAAAGAGAAAACTGGTCAGGGAGGCTGTCAAGAGGCCTACATCAACATTAAAGAAACTGCTGCTCTTTCTGGCAAGTACTGGTTGCTCCCTACATGTGACAACTATCTCCCGTATTCTTCATCTGTCTGGGATATGGGGCAGGGTGGCAAGATGCAAGTCTATTCTGATGAAAAAAAAAAAAAACATCCAAGCCTGGCTAAACTTTGCAGAAAAACCTATATCCAGTCTCCCAAAACCATGTGGAAAAATGTGTTATGGTCTGATGAGACCAAGATTGCCCAACTTTTTGCCCAAAATTGTAAAATGGTAAATGGTCTGCACTTATATAGTGCCTATTTTAACCTTAGCGGTTCCAAAGCGCTTTACACTGTGACTCCTTCACCCATTCACACACACACTCACAAGCATGGTGGTGGCAGCATTATGCTTTGGGGCTGCTTTTCTTCAGCTGGAACTGGGGCTTTAGTGAAGGTGGAGGGAATCATGAATAGCTCCAAATACCAGTCAGTTTTGGCACAGAACCTTCTGGTGCCTGCTAGAAAGTTGAAAATGAGATATTTTACATTTCAGCATGACAATGATCCAAAGCACATATCCAGATCAACAAAAGAATGGCTTCAGCAAAAGAAAGATTAATGTTTTGGAATGGCCCAGCCAGAGCCCAGACCTGAATCCTATAGAAAATCTGTTGGGAGACCAGAAGAGTGCCATACACAGGAGATGCCCTCGCAATTTGATCTGGAATGTTTTTGCAAAGAAGAGTGGGAAAATATTCCCAAGTCAAGATGTGCCAAGCTAATAGACACTTATCCAAACAGACTGAGTGCTGTAATAAAATCAAAGGGTGCTTCAACTAAGTATTAGTTCAGGGATGTGCACACTTATGCAGTTAGGTTATTCAAAGTTTTTATTTTTTTCTCTGAAATGTGTCACTTTGGTTTTCAGTGGCATTGTATAGATTGTAATTTTTACATTAAAGGTGCAAAAATTCTGACATGATTACATTTTTTACATCACAAAATCCTGCTGTTTTAACAGGGGTGTGTAGACTTTTTATATCCACAGTAACCACAAGACATATGTGTGTTAACATGATTTTAGTGTGATAAAACCTTATCTGTGTAAAGTTGTAAAATTGGCTATAACTTCATTTCCATGACGGTAATGTCAACAAACCCTTAAATGACTAAAAATGACAATTTAAACAACTTTACAGCTCAAATAATACACAAGTTTTAATAGAAGAATTAATGCAAGTGCTTTTAGAAAATTATAAGCTTCACATTTCTGTTTAAACTTTCCAAAAATTGGCCATGCTATCTTTCATTGTAAGGACCTCACTATAACCTAAATTTTTGCTTTTTTTAAAGAAAAGTCTAAATTTATTTTTGTGCTAATCAACATTATGCCACAAATGCAGTTAATTTAGCTTCTATTGATCCCGGAACATTCTTTTAATCCGCTATGTCATACTAGATGGCCTTAAACTTACATTTTGCACATTACAAATATCATTATATTCAGCAATTGGTAATTGTCAGACCCTTTTTTCAAAATATTGTTTAACAAAATAAGAACTATGATTACTGCTCTTTAAAATGAAATCCTACATAAAATACCAGTGAACAAAATTATCGGCGCATCCTGCTGGATTTTTTCCTCATAACAGCGGAAACAACTTAAAATACTCCGTCATTTTTGGGCATACAGATAAGTGTAAGACATCATTAGAAACTATAAAGGGTTTACTTTTATTTGTGTACACTCACAATAACAACAAAACCTTGTGCTTTTATAAAATAAAGAAAATAATCAGTGCGCTTTCAGCTGTCTCTGTCTCCGCGAGCATCTTTCTGAAACATGTCACAAAAATGAACTGAAACTCAGCGAATGCTTGCCACACAAACATGAAACATATGTCTAAAGAGAGCTTAAAATGTCTACTTTTAAATAAAACAATTCAAATTTAAAACAAATATTCTTCTGCAATGTAATCTGTATGAAACAAAGCAATGAACAGTTTCTCCTGGCTCAGCTAATTATCCCTAATGTGATCACACCCACCAGCAGAGCGCACTATTCATACTGTAATGTGCTGAGGCGATCAATGCAAATAGTAAATGAACCGAGGCAAGTTATATTATATATATATATATATATATAAATGCAATTTATTCCTGTGATGTAAAGTTGAATTTTCAGGATCATTACTCCAGTCTTCAGTGTCACATGATCCTTCAGAAATCATTCTAATATGCTGATTTGCTGCTCAAGAAACATTTATTATTATTATTATCAATGTTGAAAACAGTTGTGTACAATTTTTTTCAGGATACTTTGATGAATATAAAGTTCAAAATAACAGCACTTATCTGAAATAGAAAGCTTTTGTAACATTATACACTACCGTTCAAAAGTTTGGGGTCAGTAAGAATATTTTTTTTTTTTTTTTTTTTTTTGAAAGAAAATAATACTTTTATACAGCAAGGATGCATTATATTGATTGAAAGTGACAGTAAACACATTTATAATGTTACAAAAGCTTTCTATTTCAGATAAATGCTGTTATTTTGAACTTTCTATTCATCAAATATATTTTTTTAAATATATTGTGTATATGCCCTATGTCAGATATTACATTTTATTCTGTTCCCAGGGGAGGGGTCTTTGTCTCCTCGGGTGTGAATCGCATCAATATTCATGATTATTCACGCCTCCTCGCATATGGCCTTTCTAACACTAAAAGTATCTTACAAAAGTGACTATATTGTTTTGTATGAATGAGTGATAAAAAACTCTAGGCTACAAGATCCAGTTCTCAAAAGTCTTGTGAACGAATGTTTAGTATGTGTTATATGGACTTATTTCAGTCACTTAAAATTTGTTTTTCAAAAACCACGCATAAACATTATTTTCTCAAAAATACAAACATGTACATACATATTGCTCGCATATTATTGTAGCCCAGTTTGTGCTGAATACAGTATTATCAGACTTTAGCCATTAGTATGTTTTTAAGCAACTGAAAAAAGCACAAATGTCAAGGCATGTCAAAACTTCTCCAGGGCCCAAAACACCCTCAGACCCCAGAGGGTTAAATGATATTGCTGGTAATTTTGTTCACTGGTATTTTATGTAGGATTTCATTTTAAATAGCAGTAATCATAGTTCTTATTTTGTTAAACAGTATTTTGAAAAAAGGGTCTGACAATTACCAATCGCTGAATATAATGATATTTGTAATGTGCCAATTTCTGCATATTTTATTTAATAAGAAAATATTAGTCATATTAAATCAACGTGAAATCAGAATGGCCCATATTTACTGTTTTGATATATGTTACTTGTCTTATTGTGAATTATTAATTGGTGAGCATTATTCCAAAGAACATATGACCTGGTAATCTTTCTCAAATAGCTTAATAGCTTTCCATCACTGAAATGATTCTCTGTGTGTGCTATTGGTTAGGGCTGGGTATTGATATAGATTTCCCCATTCGATTCCAATTCGCAAGCTCTTGATTCAATTTCGATTAGATATCAATTCATATGGGTAGGGCTGTCACAATTATGAAATTTGTTTTACGATTGTCAAAGAAATAATTGCGATTTATGACGATTAATTGTCATTTAAATTGTCATTTCTTAAGGTGCATGTGTGCTTCATACACCTTAAGAAGTCATTTTTACTATGTAACTTAAATATATATAAATCAAATAATAAAATATGGATATATGATTTCCTTTTAAGGCTTTACAGCTATATGAATGACAAATTTTTTTAAATATCAAAATATTTCTAAATACTTAAAATATGTCTCTTTTTGGTCAACTTTAATTTTGGTTAATTTTACAGTGTTATTTTTGGAAATATATATATAATTATTTATTTTTTTGGTATTAAAAAATATATATAATACAAAATATATTTTGGTCAGAATTAACCAGGTTTCCCGTGGATCCTTAAAGTCTTAATGTCTTAAATTCAGTTTTCCAAAATTTAAGGTCATAAAAAGTCATTTAATCAATTAAATGATACAGCAAAAGTCTTAATTTTTATTTAAATGTGCAGTATGTAACAATTTCCATGTAATATTCGCCTTTGCCAATGTGTGAGTGGCTTGTAACGCAACTTAAAAAATGAGCCCTTCCCGGACTTCCTAGGTTGCCTATTAAAGCCTGTAGACTGATTTTCATGCGAAGGGAGTGGGTCGGTTTTGCCGGGAAAATCCGAAGGATGTGATGTTTATGCGTGCTCCCGAGAGCCGTCTACTGAATCCCATCTGGCTAAGCGGGAACGTGATCGTGGTCGAGCGAAAACTAGAGTGAACATCGGCAGGGCATTTGATTCCTGGAGGGCCTTCGTTCGGTTTTGGGGATCAAACCGACCCTGAATTGGCGTTCTTCTTATTGGACAGGTAAGCTTACATAACTGCAAAGCATGTGAAATATAGTGCCATAAGGATTGATCTGTGTAATTTTAGCTAACTTGATCTTGCCTGCTAACGCTGATGAATTGCAAGCTACCTTGCTTCATAACTTTCAAATAATTTTGCCGATCTTCTCTTTATACTAAAAGTCAGGTATACAGGATCAATTTAAATTTCTTGATCATAGTACAACATATGACATACAAAACATACAATAGTGCAACATAACAGTGCAGTGCAACAGTAAACTGTCTGTTATAGTTAGGTAGTATGTAGCTGTATGTGTGTATCAGTATGCTATATTAGCTGATAAGTAGTTTTAGTTTAGTCTCAAAGTTTGTAGTAAAACAGTCATAACTGTGTAATTTTAATTATGCTACCTCATCTGTCAGCATGATGTCGGTAAATCACGTTCAGTCTCTTTGTATGTTACGTTATTGTTTTGGTTGATGCTCGCGTCCCTATGGAGTGTTTACGCGATCACGAGCAACAGATAGCTGGCTGCAGTTCACTTAACGGCCACAGGTGTCATTAATAACAAGGGTTTCTGAATCTTAAATACTGCACCTTTAAAGAGGTCTTAAATTTGGGGATGGAAAGACAGAAATCATGATATGACAATGTGATTATCAAACTTAAAGAATACGATTTAATTAAATAAATGCATGCACTGCGTCCTTGAAAGTGAAAACGCGACACTGTTGTATTATCTCCAAGCACGCGGGGCTTGTGAGTGTTTCCAGCTGTTGTAGAACAGTTCACAATCATTAAGCCATATTGGAAATTTATGACAAGCTATCACTAAAGATCAGCTTTTGATAATGATGATGTAGTGTCGATGAAATATGACAGTGTTTACTTTTAACTGTTTATATTGTAATACATTGTAGATTATTGTAGGAATACACATTTTATATCCCTTATTTGTTTGAATGAGCAGCTGGAAGCAGTGAAGCGTAAACATTTCAAAATAAGAATTTAAAGAATTTAATCACGATTAACGCATTTACCGTTAATACAACAAAAACGCATGTTGAGTAGAGTGGAAACTTTGTAATGTGTCCGCCCGTATGAGCCAAGGTGAGCCTAGAAGCTTAGTATGAAGTAGCATAATGCGGCGGTCCGTTACGCTTTATCCTATGATAGAGCCGAGGAGGATCTCTGCGCGCACACACGCAAAAGCTTTTCAGTGATAAAATAATGGAGAAAGGACCTCTTAATGCTAATTGATGAAAAATAAAAAAACCCAGATGGGGCTTGAAATAGAAATAAAGTATTTTTCAGCCTATGAAAGGCGCATGTCAAGTCTTAACTATCACGAATACGCAGAATGAGATATTTTTGTCTGCAAGCGCTCTTCACGTGGAGTTCAAAGTGCCGCTGGCATTGATGCCTTGATGTGAATCATTAACGCAGCTTTAAGATCATAGAGGTCATAGAGATGGAGGTAGCATTTAAAAGTTGCCTATTCAGAGTATTTTGCCAATAAAAAGTACTTTATGCAACCAGTATAAATATTCTTTCATCATTACATTATTGTTGTAACAAACTCTAGACCGCTGTCAAATGCAACTCCTCACATGCCCATAAAATGTTTCATCACATTGCTAGTAAAAACATACAGTCAGTGAACCGGATAATTAATGCATAACAAACAGGGTTCCAAATATCAGAAATATCAATAGACAGACAGTCGCTAACATTAATGAATAAATAGAATACAACAGGCATATTGTTTTACGTTTCTGGTTCCAATTCCATTCCTCTTAACGATTCCGGTTCCTTAACAGTTCCAGTAACAATTCCAGTAATCCTTTTAGTACCTTTTTTTTTTATTATTATTTGGAAATGAGAAATGCAATTATTTTTGTATTTACTACCCACTGCAGTCTGTTACTAAATGATGAGATTTTTTTCAGATTTCTACAGAGCATATATAACAAATCAGAAATAAATTTAATACAATTCTTTTAAAAGATGTGTTTGCAGACTTTTTAGAGACATAATTACAATCCAATAATAGATCCTAACTATGTTTTAAACAAATCTAAACCAACAAGAAATGTGATGGCATATTTCATTAATTAATTCATTTATTATTTTATAAAATTCCACTTAATATAACAAAGCTTATGTATCGTTAATTATACATTGTCACATGAACAATCAGTCAGTAACTGCACTGCTTGATTTAAGTCTCACAGGTCATCATTAAATAAACAGAAAAAGTTCCAGAGACAGTTTAGACTGTGTGCTGTTGTCTAATGTTGTATTTCAGGCTTATGAGATTTCAAAAGTTTTCAAAAAGAACCGGCTCCTTTGAATAATTCTTTTGGGAATCGAACTATACAGGAAGCGCGTAATTTTCGCTCTGTAGATTCAAAAGAGGCAGCTCGAGACTCGTTCAGTCGGGAATCAAATACTCTAGTAGAGCTGTGTTGTATGCTGTAGAGTCAGTAGAGGGCAGCACTGCTGCACGAATGGGCTGCTGGAAACACTGTCAGAGTATTTCAGGAGGGTGTCCAGCCGCGCCGGCAGAAAATTGCACGCGGGAGAACCGTTAATGGAACCGAAAGTCACGAAGATCTTACAGTTCCGGTATTTTTTAAAGAATGGAACCGGTTCTGAAGAAGTTCTCTGTTCCCAACCCTACTTCTGAATGGAAAGGGAAGTCTGGCGGCTGCTCCCGGGTCCTAATGCCTACTACATACAATCTCTGTCAGTGCGACTTATACACAGATGCGACTTATCTGTGTTTTTTTTTTTTCTTTTTTCTCTCAACCACGATTTTGACCCGGTGTGATTAAGGCCTTTTCACATCAAGTCCCTTGACGATTTTGCGAGACGAACGTCTGACGGAAGGTCTGTTCACACCGAGTCCGTACAAAAATGAAACTAAAAAACTATTTCACCCCTGTACTGTAGGCGGCGCTGTTGTCACACCAGTCTCCTGTCCGCACCCTTCAGCTGTTTGAGAAACTGAACACTGTTAAAGCATTTATTTTCCTAATTTGGCATAACTGTTTCATTATGTTCCTTCAGTGCATTTTGAGGAGTATATAATCTGTGTGTTTTTATGCAAGTGAGATGAGTAAAGAGCTCTGTTGGATGTTTATTTGCACATGTACACTGGCGGCCAAAAGTTTGGAAAAATGTACAGATTTTGCTGTTTCGGAAGGAAATTGATACTATAATTCACATAAGTGTAGTTAGGGCATTATTGATGTAAAAAACAGCACCATCACTATTTGAAAAAGTAATTTTTGATCAAATCTAGATGGGCCCCATTTCCTTAACAACCTTATCCTTGAGTAATCATGCTAAATTGCTAATTTGGTACAAGAAAATCACTTGCCATTATATCAAACACAGTTGAAAGCTGTTTGGTTCGTTAAATGAAGCTTAACATTGTCTTTGTGTTTGTTTTTGAATTGCCAGATTATGCAATAGACTGCCATGTCTTAAGATCAATATTAGGTCAAAAATGGCAAAAATGAAACAGCTTTCTCTAGAAACTCGTCAGTCAATCATAGTTTTGAGGAATGAAGGCTATACAATGCTTGAAATTGCCAAAAAAATGAAGATTTCATACAAAAGGTGTACACTACAGTCTTCAAAGACAAAGGACAACTGGCTCTAACAAGGACAGAAAGAGATGTGGAAGGCCAGATGTACAACTAAACAAGAGGATAAGTACATCAGAGTCTCTAGTTTGAGAAATAGGCGCCTCCCATGTCTTCAGCTGACAGCTTCATTGAATTCTACCTGCTCAACACCAGTTTCACGTACAACAGTAAAGAGAAGACTCAGGGGTGCAGGCCTTATGGGAAGAATTGCAAAGAAAAAGCCAATTTTGAAACAAAATCAAAAAGAAAAGGTTAGATTGGGCAAAGAACACAGACATTGGACAACAGATAATTGGAAAAGAGTGTTATGGATCTTAACCCCATTGAGCTTTTGTGGGATCAGCTAGACTGTAAGGTGCGTGAGAAGTGCCCGACAAGACAGCCACATCTATGGCAAGTGGTACAGGAAGCGTGGGGTGAAATGTCAACTTGAGTATCTGGACAAACTGACAGCTAGAATGCCAAGGATCTGCAAAGCTGTCATTGCTGCACGTGGAGGATTTTTTTGATGAGAACTCTGACAGGGTACCTGTGGGAACTTTAAAAAGTCTTAAATTTACTTTTTTAAATTTAAGGCCATAAAAAGTCTTAAATATCTTAAATTACATGAAGTCTTATATTTTGTTTGCTGAGGTCTTAAATTGTGGGGCGTGAATAGAAGGGACGCTTAAAATAGCAGAATCTGCACGAGCCATAATCATCTCTCTCTCTCTCTTTTGCTGCCAGCATTTAGCAGCTGACGCTGGAGTTTAGTGTGAGTGCATGCAGGGAAGCGCATTTTTACTGAACTTACGATGTTACACATGTATAAACCTTCATAAACCCGTTAATCAGAAATGCAAATGCCGTTATTCTGCGTCTCTGTAAGCAAGCGATGCGCTAACACCATCGCTCCTGCTTATAATCAACAAAGCTGTCAACATTGCAATTTGCAAGTGCTCGAGGTTGGAGCGGTCTTTTGATGCCTTTCAAATCATGGCACTTCCTTATTTTACATCAACTTTGACAAGAATTGTAAAGCACTACTCAGCTGCAGTGTTACACCTGTTACATCTCTAATCTCCATCTCTCTAGATCTGACATATACAGGTATTTTCTCTGCCAACTGAATCAGTCAATTTAAAAATGTTGTAGTAATATACAAAATAGTAATAATATAATTATATACATATTAATAATATTATAATATCTATATTTAATATTTGTATATAATCTGTTTTCAGTATATATCATAACTAATTATGCAGCAGTTCTTTCATAATTTAATCTGTTAACATTTTCAATACATCTTGTCAACTTTAAATGGCCATTTTTAAAGTAATGACTTGTTTAAGGTTTTACTTGTCATATTGCACACAAAAATTAAAATTGATATCACTTACCTTAATGCTGTTGCAAACCTGTATGACTTTCTTATTTCAGTGGAAAGGAGATATTAGGGAGTTTCAGTCACCATTCACTTTCATTGAATGAAAAAAAGATGCAGTGACAGTGAATGAGAATGAACATTTTGCTTAACATCTCATTTTTTGTTCCACGGCAGAGAAAAATTCATACAGACTCAAGGGTGAGCAGAGATGACAGAAATTTAATTTTTAAATGAACTGCCCTTTAACTTCCTGTTAAAATATTTGTTAAAGTTGTCTGCCAAGAACAAATATAGAAATGTTATTCAGCACATGCTAGACCTTATTCACAGTAGCGTCATGTTTTATTTTTGACGAGAATGACAACAAGCCTGTGAGGGATAGACGTACAGTCTCTTCAATGGGCTGTACTGCAGTTTAAAGTGTTTTTTGTTCATTCCGCATACAAAACATTGGAAAAATATATTTTCAAGGACACTTGGTAGACAAGAAACTCCAGACAACATAAGTTATGGAAAATCAGATGGGATCTTGGAGCTTTTTACAGATTTATACCATGCATGCCATTGAAGAGATGGTAAGTCTATCCCTCACAGCTTCAATTCCATTCCCATCCAAAATCAAACATGGCACTACTGTGAATAAGGTCTATAGACCAATCCTCTTGTTTACAAAAATGTCAGCGCATGCGCAGTAAGTGGTGGCAGAAAGCCTGCTGACTGTTGTGTTGGATTTGACAGATTAGATGATTAAACGAAAATATGACACAAAACCATCATAAATACAAACATATTCTTAGCGATACAGTTACTATTGAATGAAATCCCAGATGCAGTTTATTGTGCCAGTGGCAATTCTTTCAATGTGTCCGTAGAGGGTCGATTTACATTGATTTGTTGAACACATGCAAAAATCTGTACTATCTCTTTAAGAAAACTGGCAGTTCTGTAAATGAGCGGATATTAAAAAGAGAGGACTCAAATGTTTTTTTTTTACCTCATCAGTAGGCTTGCAACGGTATACGGTGTTACTGTTTATACTCGGTACATAGGATGACACCGGTGCTAAATTTTATACCGGTAAACATGAAAGAAACTTAATGACAACAGTTCCTATATCAATAGCTAAACGAATAGAACGAGTTTGCGACTCATAAATGAACCTAAATTAATGCATTGAAAGCCAGATGTTCTTTATCAACATATCAAAATTACTGTGTATGCTCACTTACAGAAGACTTACGTTTAATTGACAGAAACAGTTGGAGGCGGGACACAGTTTGCCCCTTATTTTAGCAACTCGCACCCAAACTGTACCCAAACATGTTGCAAATTTAGAGAATTTGGCATGAAACACAGACACCTTCAGTGTGAGTTGGAGATGCATCCAGCTGCAGACTTGCATCAGGTTCAACTATTGGTGAGTTATGTGAGATAACATGTACACTACTGACCGAAGCAGATGCGGGGGAAAGATCAAGTAAGATCAATGACGTTCTGCACACGTCTTCTGTCGCAATGATTGCGACAATCATTTAAAATCTAGTCGCCATTGGCAACAGTCGGATGTGTGCTTTCGTATACGGTTTAGTCAGGGCTGTTTTTCAATTGTTTTCAAATGTAATTATGCTCTAGTTGGACCTCTTTAACAGCTGACAGCTTGTCAGTTAAAAAAGAACTTCAAAACGCATCTCGATACACCTGCATTCTGCTTGTTGCGTCTTGTGTTGTTTTAGCTCAAGTGTGCGTTCGGTTTCAAGACCATTATCAGAATGTATGATTCCCTTAAAAGAGTGAGATCTCCCATGGAAATGCAAGAAGATGCATTACTCACTGCTGGCAAATGTGGCAAAATATATTTGTGCATTTGCACAACAAGCACCGCGTCTGGAATGGTGGGGAATGAAGTGATCCCCCCCTCCAAGAGATCACAGCTCAAGTCTGAAAAGGTGGACATATTAGTCATTTTTTGCTAGTATGCTAGTAAATTTACAGAACTACTGTACATGTATCATCTTTGGACACACATTGCACGGAATGGGTCAAACCAAACTTTAACTCTTAACATGCAGTGAAACGATGCTGAACTTCTTTGCCACTATACCACTCAATCACTGTTGAGTAAAATCGGAAAATTTACCAGCCAATAATTTTTAGTCTCATATTGTGAAATTTGGTTGCATATGTGAGTGTTTTACTCACATTGTAGAGAGTTGCGCATATAGTAAAAGATCAGTCTTGGGATTTAAGAATCGATATCGAGATTGTTCAAATGAAGACTGTGATGCATCGGGGAAAACAGCATTTTTTTTTATCTAGTCCTACTATTGGTTAAGGTCAAAAAGCCACCTCAAAAGTGGGTGCTGACAGTGTTTCAGAAGAGTAATTCCATTCTCCACTTACTGCAAAGTCTCGTTCAGGCTCCATTCTGGTATGAAATGGCCACCTTTCATGATCCAATCAATTCCTGATGGATAAAATCAAGTCCTGTCACACATTTTTGTCTCATTGATTATTCCTTTCCTCAGAATACATTACATTATCAAAGTAAAAGGTTGCGATGCTACTTCATGTTGTTTTGAATGGGTGAAGTCTGTATACCAAAAGGAAACACTTTTTCCTATTCACCTGTAGAACCTGTTACCCACGTTCTGCTCATTGTGGCGTGGCGTGGCGTAATCAATGAGATCTATACATGTCTGTTCAGCTATATATACAAAATAAAAACTTTTAATATTTGCACCATTACTGGCACCAAATGGCATAAAAAAAATCGAATAACTTTTTCCAAACGGGTTTCCCAAACCGTGCTCCCATCTTCCATTTACCGTTTACACTCTTCAGGAAGTCAACCTTCGATTGGCTTACTTATAGTTGACTCTTCATAGAATTGGAATTTTCATTTCTTTAAGAATTATGTCTTGTAGGCTGATATGTGTTTTACATGTTGTGCAAATGCATATTTATGGTGGTATTTTGTATGGCGTTAGTTGTTTACTTGGATTGTTTTGGTGTGTCCCTGCGAAATATCACCATGGTAACAGTAGTTTTTGCCATGATACCATAATAGCAACAGCTATTGTTCCTCTGTAAAACCATAATACTTTATATAAATTAGGTATTTTAGTTTTTCTAACTGTCGTGGCTAATACCACATAACTTTTGGCAGAAACTATGCTTACCATAGTAAATTTTTGTAAAGGTGCTGTTAAATGTGCTGGTAAATCATTCATGTTGATGTGAAGGATGAGCATAATAAAGTGTTTTGCCTCATTTATGTGCTTTTTTGCAGGTTTCCAAGTGGAAATTGCTGAAATGTTAGAAATACAAATAATCAAGGTAGAGCACTTCATGACACGATCGATCATGTATCAGAATGAATATATAGCCTAATTCTGCATTGTAAATTATCAGAGTTACTGTGCATTTGTCATTTTCACACTTGATACTCGTTAAAATGCAGTAAAATTTCCGGATTACCTTTTCTGATAAATGTACTGTATCGTAACTAATATTCATGCATGCAGCAGCTTTCCATCTTGTATATGTATTGCTACCATTCACACTTCATAATCAAAATGTTGTTAAAACTCAGTGATTTGCTGGAAGTTTTTTTTTTTTTGTGCGGGCCTGGTTTGGCCAGTTGTTGAGATTTTTACTTCCTCTGCCAACATGTTCACTGGCCCCACCACAAAATGAAAGTTTTCTTCACAATTAAAAAATAAATAAAATACTATGTATTTAATTTGCAGTAATAGCTGGAAATTGTACAGCAATAGCTTCATCTGGGTTAGCTAGATGGATAACGTTACCTTAATTGCAAGTTTAAATCAGCAGAATTTGCAAAACACAATGTTCAATACACAGAAAGCCAAATATTAAAGTGTTCAAGGCATAAAAACAAAAGATTAGTGAGATTTAGTCTAATGAAAGTGACCAGTTTGGGCAAGTGTTGGTTTTATCAGCTGGCCTGCAACTCACACTGGCCCCAAGCCATCCTTATTGTTGAACACTACTCCGGCTTTCATAGATTCATAGGTGCCTATAGGTGCTTATGAAGGAAATTAAAGTATTCCATGTTGTTCCTCTGTCAGATTGAAGACCCAGGATGTCTGTGGGGTCGAGTTCTGAAAGGACCTAGTATTCAACCGGACAACCCAGAGGAATATGAAAACCTGACGGTTAAAATGAACCTTTTCTACCATGAGGTTGACCTGGACGTTCAAAAAATAAAACCAACTGAATTGAAGGAGGGGCTGGTATGTCATATGTCCATCCATGGCCTGAAATTCGGCAGGGGTGTTGTACACAAATTTGTATAATTTCTGCAAGTTCCACATTCATAATATGGGGAATTCCCAAACACATTTATTCACGTTAACATGTACAGAGTTAACGTGTACAAATCAAATCAATTTTAATAATCGTAATTTCAGAATCAGCTCAAGTAAATTTGTGATAATTGTCATCTCTGTCTCTCTTTCTGGTGTAGCTTTCTGTAGCAGCTCATTGGACGTGTTTTTTAGTCGAATCCCAAAAAAAAAAAAAAAAAAAAAAAAACCCGAGTAATCGATTACTCGTAAATTTAAATGTAAGTTAAAAATATCAAGTATGACAATTATATTTTGTTTTAAATGGTTTAAAAATAAGCTAACTTCAACAAGCTATGCTTTTCTTTTGGGGAAAAAAATGAAATGAACAATGTGAATTAACAACTTGTTAATTTTTTAATAAGCGTAAAAAACCTTTGCTCTCACCCGAAGCTTAGAAACATCTAAATCAATGCTGAAGGCATTAGGATAGTGCACATATATAAACTCTGAGTCTGCATAAAGGCAATCACATTGTGATCATTTCACATATTGTTATTCTGAAAAAACAAATGGTGAATGTTGGCTTTTTTAAAAAGCACTCTGTGTTCAGCTATTTAACGCACACACCGGTCTGATAAGCTTCCGAGTTTCTCGTACCGCTTCGCATTTCCTTTCCAACATAAAAGCAGATTCTCGTCCACTGGTTTGCATGACTCCAACAAGAACCGAATATCAATGGAGTAGAATTCGGTAAGGATCAAAATATTACATACTGACAGACACACCTGGCTGTGATTGAAAGCTCACAAAGATGCTCCATTTCTCCTCTCACACAATACCTTTGACAAGAAAGGCAGCAATAGCAAAAATGCTATCAGGACTACTTCGCTGTCTGGTGAAGAGAAGCGCTTAAAACAGACAACTTTTCATCCTGATGCACCTGTTGCATCACATCTCCATCTGACCTGTACAGGCATTTTCTTTGACTTGTGCACCAGTAAATGTACTAGTAATATTCCACATAATATAAACTATCATTTTAATTATTAGGGCTGTCGATTTAACATGTTTATTTATTAGATTTAGTTATTAAATTTTTATTACATTTTATTACATTTTTATGTAATAATGCACCTTGACGTGTATGTAAATTCTATAATAAAAGTAAGGATTTTCCTACCATATGAGCCGCAAGTTTGCGGAGAGATCTTCCCTTGTTCATTAAGTACGTTCGACGCTTGTAGCGGCGATATCAGCAAATGAAATCACCGTCTTCTACAATCTTGAAGTACATCTGATTTTACGAGCTGGATCCAGTGGCGGGCCATGCATTTTAAGTCCACGCCTTCAGTGTGATTCATGCCATTAAGAAAACACAGTTTCACAATGAATAAGACACCCTATGCCTTTGGGCATCATACATTATGTCGCAGCTAACTAATAATACCAATTGACATTTTAAAAACACGTCCACGCATGAAAGCCAGAACTTGAAACGACACTTAATGCTCAAGCAAGCCTAATTTTAACTGCAGCATTTTTGTGAGCAGTTTTGTGAAATGAACGTCTCCTGAACAGACATTCAAAAATCATAATTTTTCAAATGAATCTACCAAGGTCTGTAATACCTGGAAAAATATATCTAATAATTTTTGCTATTTAAATGTTGCTTGCAATAAATTTCGTTTTGTCAGGGTACACGGTTATGCTGGGTTCCATTCAAGTTGGATGTGGGATATTCCTACTTGATATCTGCGACCATAATTGCATTCCATTCCCTGATATTTGGAACGGCAAAGCTCCCGTTAGCTTAGCAGGGTTTTGACTCTCATTAGAGATGTCTCCTAGCAACCCAACTGTTAAACAATGGTGCAGCGCTAGCATTTGTGCTTCAGGTGTATGATTATTAAAAGAGATTATAATGTTTTATACATCTGTTTCTGCAGGCATTTGTTAAACAAGCTTTAATATCATGTAATGTGGAAACAAACTCATTTATCGATATTGCTTAATAAAGTGAATGTTTATCACTTTGTACATCTCCCTGAGTGTCAACATATTTGTGGAACATCATGCCCCTGCATCTCAGCGAAATCAGAGTTGAGAATTTCTGCACGAGCCTACAAGTTGTAATTCTGAATTAAAGATGCATTCCATTGCACTTTTCAGGAAGTTCTAAAATCCGACTTTCCGAGTTGAATGGAACGCAGCTCTACTTTTCAAAACTTGATCAGACACTGAATTCTCAAGCAGCCTATTTACACTTAGAAGACTCCTGATGTTGCTATAACAATGCAAAAAGCACTTACCAATTTATTTGAAGTGAAAATCAGTCCTCCTTTCCTGTTTAATTAATCAATCGCACGATCATGCAGAACATCTCGTGTTTGTAATTTCATAAGGATTTCTTTCTCAATGGCGATAGTGGCAGTAATGACAGTTGACTGGTCAGCAAGATCTCGTGCACTTCGCTTTCAAATTACGTTACTTAAAGCGTGATTGCTTCACTCAAGGCCAGCTAGAAGGCCTGGACCGGGACATATCCTAAAGATCACACCCACCAAGAACAAATAAATCAATCTGATTGGCTGATGAATCTGACAATCTGACTTTAGTTGCTCATTCATTTGCACTGTTGAGGGATTCTGTGGAAATTCTGAAGGCCTGACGGGGTGGAGCTCAAACTCATGCACTGCTTCGGGCATGCGATTTGTGAAACAGCTGTCACACTTTGCTTGCAAGCATCAATTAATAAATTCTGACTGGACAAACTTTTTGTTTTCCTCTATTTGTTTGTAGATTTATTAAGAATGGAAAGCGATTAAAAATACATAGGCAAAAAGGTGGAGAATGAAAGGATGAAAAATATTATTTGGCATGTTAGGCCAGCAGAGAAGGCTTTGCTGGCCCTGAGAAATCGCCACTGGCTGCGTCAATAGTGAGAATGAGAGTGAGAACTGCTCACTGAGGATGCACAACAGGTTGGCAGAACATATGGCAGCTGCAGAGTACAGATTAAAAAAGAATGAAGAAATAAATGATAAATCTGTTAATTTGAAAATAAAAATGTGAATAAATAAACCAAGTTATAAATGGACAAATAAATAGATGCATTTAAATGTTACTGTAATTCGTTAAAAAATTTAATTATATTTAACAACTAAATTGTGCATTAATAAATCGTGTATTTAATTAATGTTTAAAATGCAATTAAATACCATTTAAATTGCATTTAAAAAAAGCTTTTGGCAGTTGCTTTTCTTCAATCATTTGCCAGTTGCTTTTTCTCATCTATTTGCCAATGGCTTTTACTTTGGCTTTTCTTTTTAGTTTTACTTTGGCTTTTCTTTATCCATTTGACAATCAAGTTAAAAAATGCCGTTGGACAGTTGACACACGAGAGCAACCAATGAACTTTCGACTCAGTTTTAAGACACATTCCCTCTCCCACGTCCCACTCGAAGGAGATGTAAGATGGTCTGTCATTGGACGGCTTTTGATAGAGGTTTACGGTCTATGAAGCCCACGCAAATGAAATGGACATGAGGTGTATCAGAAGTTAATGGTCACTTGTCGCTGCTGCAGTTAAATGCCGAGCGCAGCCCTCCCCGAATGTGCACAGTGGTACGTGTCCAGGAAGGGAGCTGGTAACCGCGACGCCTTCAACAGGACCGATCTGTGCCACAGACTGAAAGCATGCGGCCACCATGCTCGTGCTCCAACGGCGTGAGGTACCGCTGAGCTGT
This sequence comes from Myxocyprinus asiaticus, assembly GCF_019703515.2. Lineage (NCBI taxonomy): Eukaryota > Metazoa > Chordata > Actinopteri > Cypriniformes > Catostomidae > Myxocyprinus > Myxocyprinus asiaticus. The sequence continues at coordinate 26,666,744 of NC_059389.1, forward strand.
AGTGGGCTTTTTCAAACATTGAGATTCCCTACTTTTATTGGATACTTTAGAAACACCCATTCTGGTTTGGAAACGCCCATTAATTGCTACATTGATATTACCTACTTTCATTGGATAGTTCAGAAACGCCCATCCCAGTTTGAAAAAACTGATTGGAAAATGCCCATTATTGTTCTGCAGAGACCTATATTTGGTGGGATGTGGGAGAGGGGGTGTGTGTTATAACTGAGTCAAAAGTTTATTGGTTGCTCCCACATGTCAACTGTCCTATAGCATTTTTAAACTCGATTGTCAAATGGATAAAGAAAAGCTAAAGTAAAATGTAAAAAAGTAAAAGCCATTGGCAAATAGACTAAGAAAAAAAACTGGCAAAATAATGAAGAAAAGCAATTGCCAAATGCTTTTTAAAACACAAATTAAAAGGTTGTTCAATGATATGAGAATCAAACAAACAATATATTCTGTTCTTAAGCCACTTTTTGTATTGTCAAATCAATGCTTAATTAATCTGCCACAATAATGCAATTTATTTCAAACTTCATTATTATATGCCCTACATATTATATTTATAAATATTTCAATTATTATGCATTATTTATATGAATCATCTGTTTTGGGGGCCTTTCTCAGCAAATAATGATGTATGTGATATTAATTAATCGTCATGCCATGTAATTAATGTTATTAAAATTGACAGCCCTATTAATATACATAATTTTAAAAATGTCATCTTATCCATCTTTAAAATGCATATCTTTTTTCAATAAACATCATAACTGATTATGCAAGGTCACTTCTTTCAGGATTTCATGTGCTAATTTTCTGTGCATTTTGTCAACTTTAAACTGGTGAGCATTGACAGAATTTTCTTGTCAAAAAATGCATGTCTTGCTGGAAAACAAGTGACTGAAGAGAGGGGCTATAATGTAGGCTGTACACTTAAAATTAGGGATGCACAATATATATCGGCGACCGATAACCGGGGAAATAAAAATATTATCACGCCGATAATGGCATTACCACCAATAATTTGTTACAGTTTATTTTAGGGGTGCACCGATCGATCGCCACCAAACCAAATCGGCCGATATTTGTCTTAAATCTGTGATCGGCTGATCGTGCCTAGAATCAGGGCCGATCTTTTTTGCAGCATGCAGGGAATCACCCATACACTGTGAATTTAAACTTTCAGACATGATGTAATTCACATGCCATTTTGTTTTTAAAAAAATGTAAGAATTACACATGTATGAATATTAAGTTGCCCATTTTCTAGAGTCATTACAGTAGTTATTCTGACTCACTGCACAGTGAGCAGGAAGAGGATAAAGAGGCTGCTAATGGGTATAAAAACAAATTAAACTACAAATAATTATGCATATACAAATCTGAGTATACGTGATGTAGCACGAGTTGTGACAATCAGACGTGTGGAGCGATAGAGACTGTTTGAGCAATCATGAGCGCTTTAGCTTCTCCCTTCAACATGAGCGCTGTCTGTGTCAATCAAAAATGCACATTCTCCAGGTGCTGTCAATATCTCATCAGTCACTCATCTCAGCGCTATTCTGTGAGGATCCCAATTTAAATCAGATTAATGTTGGTCACAATACCGCTAATAACATATGACTGTCTAACCTTCAATAAAGGCTCCGTGTCTTCATGCATTTGCTTAATAATTAGTGATTTGTGTTACAACAAGACGCCAAAAACAGTAAACAAATCATAGATATTAATGATTTCTCACTGGAGCAGTTTTAGAGCTTGTAATGTACATTTCTTATTTTTGAAAGTATCTCTCTGTGTGTGATGCTCTCATGGTTTTTGGTTGCCAGTATGTCACAATGACCTTTTAATATTGGCAACAGAACTATTAATAACTGTTTTCAATACAAATAAATGTTAGCAGTTCACAATTAATGTAATTTTAATTGAATTTTGGTAACACTTAATACAAATGTTTCATTTCTTTAACATTAGTTAATGCATTAGGTGTCATGAACAAACAATGAATAATATATTTTTACAGCATTATTTAATCATAATGTTAGTAATAAAAATACAGTTATTCATTGTTCGTTCTTAGTGCATTAATGTGCATTAACTAATACAACTTTTGATTTTAAAAATGTATTGGTATATGCTGTAACCAGGGTTGGGAGGGTTACTTTTGAAATGTATTCCACTACAGATTACAGAATACATGCTGTAAAATGTAATTTGTAACGTATTCCGTTAGATTACTCAAGGTCCATCACGTATTCTAAATACTTTGGATTACTTCTTCAGCACTGGTAGATTTTTTTTCACTTGTTTTGACTATAAAAACTCTGCCAGTACAGTAAGACAAAATACACATGTTAAAAATACATTCTCTGAAAAACCTAAATATCTTATGCAGTGTTGTTTCTAAAACAAGATTGAACAACTGATCTTGTTTTAAGGATTTTTAGATATTTTTACAGGAAAAAAAATACAAAAATGATTATCAAGAATATGATTTTTGCCCTAATATCAAAGGTCTTACTAGAAAAAAGAAATTAAGATCCAATGTGAATTTTCCTGATAAAAAAATCTGATCGTTCCTGGTAACGTGCATGTAAAATGGCTAGAAATAGCATTTTAGCTTAGCGTAAAGCTGACAGTTTACACAAGGTTTATTTCTATTTCTTCTGCTCCAAACTTACTTCAAACTTATTCTCTGTCTGCTCATATGAATGTAACACATCATAAGAAAGTGTTTCACCGCTGTTCAAATGCACTTTGGATCGCATCATTTATATGTATAAATGTTTTCCATCTGAAAGGACTAAATATTAAAAGAAACAAATGACAATAAAATGCAAAGTAATCTCTTTAGTAATCAAAATACTTTTTGAATGTAACTGTATTCTAAATACCAATGGTTTAAATTGTAACTGTAGTGGAATACAGTTACTTATATTTTGTATTTTAAATACGTAATCCCGTTACATGTATTCAGTTACTCCCCAACACTGGTTGTATCTAATATTCATTAGTTCATGTTAACTACAGTAATGTTTTTTACTAATGTTAACAAATGGAACCTTTTTGTAAAGTGTTACTGTAATTTTATTGTGTGGCATAAAAATATAACTGCAGCAAATAACTTCCAAAGTGTGGCAAAGGGCACTTTAAGAAAAAATCTGTATCGTCCGATCTTAAGTGTTAAAAAATCGGAGATCGTTATCTGCCTCAAATTTCCTGACCGGTGCACCACTAGTTTATTTACTTACGGCTGAGAATTAAAACAAGTCCAAACACAACCTAATGTGGTACATACATCTTGAAATAATTCACAGAGTGACTCGAGATTAGGGCTGTCATGATTATGAAATTTGGCTGACAATTAATTGTTAAACAAATAATTGCGATTATGACGATTAATTGTCTGTTTTAGGGCTTTGGCGATTGTCTCTTTAAGGGCTTTCACGATTGTCATAAATTGTCATATTTCTTAATGTGTGCTTTTTGATTGTGTGCTTCATACACTGGCATTTTTACATATTTAACTGGAAATTGATAAATCAAATAATAAAATAGATTTATCTGATTTCCTTTTAAGGCTTTAAAAACTTATGAATAACATGAAAAATAATATTTTAAATATCAAAATATTACTAAATACTTCAAATATATCTCTTTTTGGTCAACTTTAGTTTTGGTCAGTTTTACAGTGACATTGGTTTTTGAACTCGTATATTTTGCAATATATTTTTTTTTACAAAAAATGCATAATGTTTATATTTATAATATTTTATTATAATATGCAATAGTAAAATATTTCTGTCCTAATTTCTTCACTTTCACGTTATTTTAATGCTCTGATTAAACCCACAAGCCCTTATTTGCCATGAAGCAAAACCATCTCATCATTTCATCACTCCACAGAATAGAGTAAGCTTGCTTCATCTCCTTTGTGTCACTGCGTGTATGAACCAATAGCCTAACATTTGCCATTACACGATACAAATCGGAGCGCTTTGCATTAACTATCACATTTTATACTTGTTTATATTTTCGTGGGAGTTTGGCTCGAGTGTCTGCTGACAGCGCACGCATCAGAGCGCTTCACACGCTCTTCCGGACAGGACCTGGTTGACGTTCGTGGACGGTGTGACTCAGTGACGCTCGGACTCCCGAGTTAAACTGAATGACACCCAACAAGCCGTTCATGGCATTTATACAGTATATTCGCTTAAAATTCCCTGGTTTGGGCATTAAAATGTGATTGGAATTAGAATGCCCAATAATCGCGGTTATCTAAAATAACCGCAGTTAGATCAAATAACCACGAGCAGATGGTTATTAAAAAATTGCGACAGGCCTACTCGAGATGGATAAAAACACTAGTTTGTGAGTGAAACAAATGTGTTGTGTTATATTTAACGAGTTGAGACTTTTCTAATGTTATGACTCATGACTATTCGATCTCTGTTACCTATTCCCATTTTGGTTGTTCACATTTCATAAGTTATATAGTGGAACTGTTACAAATGAGCTCTGTAACAAGTGCCTGTGAATGAGACATGCATAAGCACAATGTCACACATACATAACATACACAAACCACCACTGCACTTGCGGTCTGGCTGTTAGAATAAATTTTACACCATGTATACAGAGATTATGTTTAGTATTGTGTGTTTTGTTGTTTAATGTTCATTACATTCTGTTTATCGCTTCATTTTAGTTTAATGCATTATTACATCTGTTAGATCGTTATTCTCTCTCTGTTAGCGAGTCATCAGGATTACCGTAAAACTCATATAAATGGGCACCAAATAATTTATGCAAGTGTATTGTCATTTATTTGTCATTCAAATCAGCATACATCTGTAATAAAGGCACATTTATGGTTCATGTTACATCTGCCAAACATTAAATAGCCAAAGTCCAAATTCCAAGCTTTTAAACTAAACACATTTTTCAAATGAGAAGCTTTTAATTAGCTAACAATTCAAGGTTAAATAATTATTATAAAGTATTTTATCAGCCAAAATGAGCTTTAAATTATCAGGATCTGGTCCTGATCATCTGACATTAGAAATGTGTACATATTGGAATTAAATGTGCGAACTGTGTTTGAAATTATGGCTTTATTTTGACTCCAAGTGTTATGAGCTGGTAAGTGATGCCATTTTATGAGAATGTATTTTTTTGTGTACTATGGCAGGTGTGTGTGGTGTTCAGTCCGGATCTGAAAAGTTGGTGTCGGGCTGTGGTGGAGTCTGTCTTTCAGGGGACAGCCGGCGGTCAGGCCTTGTGCCTCTTAGTCGACCATGGAGATCGCATCATCACCAGGGCAGAGGAGTATGCAACATTTTGTCGTTTTCTTGTATTTACTAACCATTAAGCACAGTTAAACCTAACAGTTATCATTACTGTGATGCAAAAAAACAATATGTTTTAAACGGTTTTAATTGTGTGAATTATTTCTACATCATGGTTAGGGCTGGGTATTGATACCAATTTCCCGATTCTATTTGATTCTGATTCACAAGCTCTTGATTCTATTTCAATATCGACTCATGGGTATATTTCAGTTATAATGCCTTTGTTATAATGGGATTGTGAAACTCATTTGAATGCGGTACAGAATTGTCTGTTGCAAAACTCCAAATGTATCAGTGATGAAAATACTTTAAAACAAACAGCCCCCACATTATAAACCACACTAACAAAGAAAACAGGAGAAAACATAAATTAGAAGGCTTTTCTCACATTACATCACTTACAAACATTACCATGGATTTACTGTAATAATACTTAACTGTTTTAACTATGGTAGTGGTTAGTAACCATGGTCTTATTGCAAATAATGTTAAAACTATGGATATTATGGAAGAGCTATGGTACATTTTCATAATTATTATGGACCAAGCAATCAGTTTTCCATCTGTATAAAATCTGTTCTCTTGTAATGCTCTCTGATTGTAGGAAAATGTAAGTTTTTGTTTGCCTTCAGAAATTCCAAGAGATGACTGTGGTTTAATCAGTAGGAGCCTGATGAAAGGAATCTGTAAAGGAGACCCAACTTAGTCACACTGTCAGAATATTTTAATTTAGCCCTATAACAACTGACAGTAAAGAACAGAAATGGTATTAAGAGACATTATTCATTGACAAATCGGTTGTATCTCATCTTTGGACACACATTACACAGAATAACTTTTACTTCCAACACCCAGTGAAAGTGCTTTGCTGCTGTATACTTCACCACTATACTACACAATCACTAGTGAGTGAAATCTGAACATTTACCAGCCAGTTGCCAAAAATATACATTTTTAGTCAAATAGCGTGAAATTTGGTTGCAAATGCGAGCGATTTCCTTTTATTTTAGAGGGTTGCGCATAGAGTAAAAGATCTATCTTGGGATTGGGAAGAATCAAGATTGTTTAAATGAAGAACGCAATGCATCAGAAAATCTATATTTTTACCCGCCCGTAATCATGGTAGTATTTCTTTGTACTGCCTTTATGCTGATTTAAAAGGAAAAAAAAAACATTGAATTGAATTAATTTATCTTACTGTAGTGTAATTGTCTTGAAAATATCTTCATAATGTAAAAAATCTTAATTGTCCTGAAAATAGGTTTAATTGTATTTTTTGAAAATACAACCTTTTTTTCTTTAGATTTTGGGGTGAAATGTGGCATAGAAATGTTTTCATGAGATTCACCCAAAAGTATTTTGTTCTCAGTGTAAGGACTCCTCTTGAGAAGTTCCTGCAGCTTCCCTTCAGAGTGAGACGCTTTAAACTGTCTGGAATACGTCCAGTGACACTACAGTTATCCATCTCCAATGAGATGGCTAAGCTTGTGTAAGTGAACCCTGAATGCTCCTCAAGAAACCCCTCTGGCACAGCCAGAATTCCTTAACACTTCCTTTGTATTGCATTTATAATTTTGAGGCAGATTTTTGTTTGTCTTGATCTTAGTCCATCTTCAACATGGGACAGCTCTGCCACAAAATACCTGCACAACCTTTTACAAGGTATGAGCGTGTTATAGTAGTTCAAGCAGTAATAGTGTCTAGTGCTGGGTGATGTATATCTATTGAATATTAAAAATATTGTGATGATTTTTATAATAACAACATTGATCTAAATGAAAAAAAAATTACCCTTTTAAACCATTTCAGAGCTAATGAATAATGTCAAAAGACTGAAAAATATCTGTGTGGCTTAGCCCTATTTGTGACCCATTTGTACAGTGAGCATTGTGTGATGTAGATCTTCTCTGTTTGTAGTGTCCACGCTTGTTGAAGCTGTTCTATGTGAAACGCATGCAGGCTGTTCTTCCATTGAACTTTACTTGACCATTAAAAACACAAAGGTAAAATCTGTACTTCTGCAGAGCACACAAGAACCTGACATGTCTTGTCCTAACTAGACGGGATGCCAAGAGTGACATTTCGTTTAAGTAATTTTCTTGTTCTCACTGAAAGCAAAATGACCCAGTCAATCAGAACATGTTGTTTACTCTAGAGTTATATGGTGTAAGATTATGAACAAAAGAGATTTCACTGTGGACAGGAGCTGTTTTAGACAGGTGCTCAGTCAAACCGCTGTTGTTCTGCAGATCTGTGTGAACCACGAGCTGGTGGTCAAGAAGTTCGCCTGTTTCATGAGTGAGAAGTCCAGTGCTGGAGAAGGGAGCATGAGTGGAGATCACTTTCCTGTCAGTCTGGCATGGGACATCTATTCCAGCCCTTATCAGCTCTTAGAGATGAATGGCTGCTGTCCAGTCAAAGCTCCTCCTCCAGATATCCTCATCAGGAAAGAGTGGAAAGATGAGCCACAGACTCGAGACGATCTTAAAGACAGTCTTAAAGGTGATGTTTGTATTTTTTTTAAATGTTAAAATGCTTACTCCTAATTCAGCTTATTGTGCAAGTATAAGTCATTCGTAGATTGATTCCCCTGAGAAGTCTAAACACTGGCTTTGTGGCACTTTAAAACATTTAGTTTGAGCATCCTGAATAGACCAATGGAGATGGGCAGAGCGGTCTGAAAACCTGAAAAAAAGTTATTTTTGGAGTTCTGTTTGAAGCGAGTTCTATAGTTAATGTTAACTGATGCGCTGTTTTATTATTTAAATTATTTTATTATTTGTATCTTATTTCACCTTTAGAAATGGTGCAGCAGAAACCACAAGTGTCAGCGGAAACACACAAGCCATCTCAAGTTAAATCTCAAGTCCCTAAACTGACATGCAATTCTGGAACATATACTGTAAGTATCAGTTATTAATGCTATGGGAGTGTGAGTTTGCTTGTTTAACTGTTTTACTGTCATTTGATTCAGATTGGTAGAGGATGGCGTATAAGAGCAGAGGCCACTGACATCTTTACAGATGAATCATTCTCTCAGACTGACGCCAACAATTCTCAGTATGATTTCTATATTTCTTTTCTGAGCTAATAGCTCATATTTCATGTGATTGACATCTGACTTCTCAGTAACACTTAAATGTAGTCATTTTCTGAAAATATGAATGTTTTTAAATTACATTCTGCCAATTTTTGTTAAATAATTAAGCTATATCCAGGGCTCAACAATAAGGTTTTTCTAAATTTTCCATTACATTTTTTGTAGTTAATTTACTGTAAGTTGTACACGCTAACTTTAGTTAATGCAGTATGAACTAACATGTTACAATGAACAATTGTATTTTTTATAAACTAACATGAACCTAGATTAATAAATACTGTAATGTATATATCGGGGTCGGATCTAGGGTGTTGCTGGGTTTGGCCTCTGACAATTGGCCTGTAGCGCTCTCGACTCACCCGCTGAACATGGGTCCATCTTTATTGTTGAGCCCTAATATAAAAATTTAATCTAGGGGTCATGTAGGCAAAGTTATTTTTCTTTTTTCCCAAGGTATATGAAGTTTCTTAATACCGTTTCACATTCAAAACGGATTCCAAAAGTAAGCAATGATGCATTCATCAACCCAGTTTATGGTCTCGCATGTGTTTCATATGTAATAATATTTGAGAATCTTATGAGTGAATAAAGATAAGACGAACTGCAGTGGCATGCTATAAGATATATGTGAGCATACTCATGTATGATGAAACGTATTTGCTGACTTGCTCATGTTTTCAGTCTGATAAAGAGAGGCAGACCAGTACTGATCAAACAGAGAGTAAAAACAGCATCACTTCAACACCAGACTCGGAGAGTCCAGCAGCATGGTAGGACTAATCACACTTACTTGTTTAGGTATTGACATGGCATGATTTTAAACACAGATGTAGTTCAGACATGACAACTATTTGAATAAATTTTGTTGTTATAATGGATATGATAACTTCTGCTAGACATGCACAGACACGCTGTGTTGAGCATGTAAGATGTACTACTTCTGTACAACTAGACATGTATAAAATCTCTTTGAAGCAGATCTAGACAAGTGATGGAAAACTCTTGTAGATTGTGGCTTTGAAACCGGCTTACCCACGAACAACTGAGGCAATTTTAATGTTAAACAACTTACTCCCTCTTTGATTGGCTAACATATTACATGTCAAAGGACCTATCAGCTTGCTCCATGTTTCATGACTGAGCTTAAAATAATTTAAGTATTTTAAAGAAAAACTGATCTGATCTGTCCAACTGAAACAAAAGCCAGAGGACTGTAAAGAACAAGGTGGAACTGATATGAGGTTGTGAACTGCATAAGTATCCTCAAGATTGAACTGCAAGTGTGTAAACCTCTACGTATTGCTTGTGAAATTATGATGTGTGTATCTTTGTAGTGTGAGTGGCTCCTCAGAGAATCAGGAAGCAGCAGCTCTCTCAGAAGAGCCCAGTCTTGAAGATCAGATCGCCTGTTCAAGGTGAGTCTTCTAGTACTCGCCTAGTCCAATGTAGTAAGTCTTTGGACTATGACCATAAAGTCAGTTCGTATTTTATGTGATGTTTAAGGACTGGAAAATCTGAAAACAATGATACCGCAATAATAGCAGCATGCAACAAAGTGGTAACATACACGAATAAGGGTGCAGCTGTCTCCTTGTACATTGTAGAAAAAAAAACAGTAGTAAAAAATGTAGTAAAAGAGACTTTGTGTCTGGAATTTGTCAAACTCGAAAACAAAGCTGAGTGTACAGTTGTACATCTTGTATACTTTCTCAAGTCTCAAACTCAACTCCTAAGTATCTTTTAAAGATTCAGTGCCATAAACCTAATTAAAATAATAGTTTACACAAAAATGATTATTCTCTTTTAATTTACTCACCCTTTTGCCATCTCAAACAGGGGTTGTGTTAACCAAAAATTGTCCGTTATTTATTTAATTGTTTTTGAAGAACAGTTTCAAATGCTGTCCGTCATTTTTTTTTTTTTTTACCAACTGCATCAGTTTTAACTACACTCTCTTTCACACTCCAGCTGTGTGTGTGTGCACGTGTGTGCCCTGTTCATTCCCTGGTATTAAGATGCTTTTCGGGCAATCCGATTACCAGTAGACAAGCACCATTGCCATACCTATGGGTCTACCACTTGTGTTGAGATTTTGAGTGGAGGGTCTCTGATTACATGACTACATAAATCGATCATTATGTCAGTGTGGCACAAATAAAAGTTCTGTGAACTTGTGTATATATGTATGTGCTTTATCAAATTTTCATGTGCTTTATCAAATTTTCCAATCGGACAGTTATTTCCTTTTTAAAGCCACACTTACCAGCAAAGTTTAAAAATCTTGTTTTAGAGCAGCGGTTGATTGACAGGTAGAACTTTCACCACACTCGCTTGGAGTCCAAATGTACAGGGATGTGATTCCTCCGGATTAATCTGGAATTCTGTGTTTTTTTTTTTTTTTTTTTTTTTTTTTTTAATCTGACTCAGGTGAATTGTGTAAATCTATTAAAAAAATAAATGGGAGGGAGGGTGTTAGAGGTTACTATTTGATCGGGGGATAATATCTTATAGACAATGTCCTGTCTGGTGCATTCTCGAAAAGCATTGTTCACCCAAACATGTGTCATTCAACCTTCCCTTGGAACAACTTAACTCACTCAAACTTCACTGCTGCTTCCGTCATGCACATACTTTGTTGATAAGGCGTGAGACTGAGGCTCCTGATTTTCACTATCAGAACTTCATTCAGCTAAGACAGGTTTACTTTAATTCAAAAGAGAAATTAAATCGTTCGATATAAAACGGTTTGAACCGTTGCCACAGTTGCTGACAGGTATTGTTAAAGGGGAATTCCAGCATTACTGATGTGATGTTTGCAGTGAAATTGTGAAATTTAGCTTCACATATAAAGTACTCATTGGCAATAAATCTAACCATTTGTATGTATAATCATAAAACCCTGCAAGTACAGTCCAGACATTAGAACATTTTTAGGCTTGACAAGTTTTTCCCCCTTTTAGATCAGGAAATTACTTGGTTTACGGATGTGATAAAAATGGACATACATTTTTTGGGAGACCACTCTCTGTAAAATCTGTGAATTAGTGATGGCCGAAACGAAGCTTTCCGAAACTTCGAGTCAGTTGAACCAATTGATTTGGAAAATGATTCACTGTTTCAAAGCGCTCAACACCGCATGCTGAGGACATCTCCTTGTCACAGGCGTGTAAATGCAGTGGAAAGACTACTAATGACACAATGCTTTGTCAATTATTTACTGACTGCCCTGTATTTGTCATATTTTTCATGTTTGTCTACAATATCTTGGAATAAGCAGATCTGAATATTTGGAGAATATGTAGGTTCATATGCAAGTTGGCCTTTTTATGATTACCGTATTTTCCAGAATATAAGTCGCATTTTGTTTTCATCATTTAAAAAGGTCTGGCGACTTAGTCCGAAGCGACTTACGTACATAATTTATACGTAACTGATATTGGCTGGTGAGAAACATGCACCAAAACAGATGAAATCATCAGTCATAGTGATGGTAGAAGTGTTTTGAAGTTGCCAATTAAGAATATTTTGCCTTTACAAAGTACTTTATGCAACCAGTTTAAATATACTGTCATCATAACATTATTGTTGTAACAAACTCTAGACCACTGACAAATGCAACTCCTCACATGCCCACAAAATGACTTTTCATCATACTCGTAGTAAAAACATTCAGTCAGTGAACAGGATTATAAATACATTGAAAAGAGGGTTGCAAATATCAGGAATATCCACAGACAGACAGTTGGTAACGTTAACGAATGAATAGAATACAACAGGCATATTGTTTTACTCACAGACTAAAAGCTTTTTATTTGTGCACAGCATAGAGTTACATATGTTATAAACAGTTGTGGCTTACTGTTACACATGATTACTTACAACAAATTTTCCCATTTTAAACAAGCCCAAAAACACTGTGATACGATGTGTAGATTCTGAGGTACTGTAATCTTCATGGAGCGCTTTTGACACCTGAGCGTCTGAAGGGAATGCCTGCCTTATGCAACCTCTGTCAATGCAACTTTATTTCTGGAAAATATGGTACTGTTTTAAAATTATTTTAAAATCCAAACATTAATTGTTGTTTTGCTTTTATTATAAAACAGATTTTACAAATACTGTGCAATAAACATTTAAAAATGAAACATTATGGTAATAATGTGGTAGCGGGGCAGTGGTAGCTCAGCAGTTAAGGCTCTGGGTTACTGATCAGAAGGTCGGGGGTTCAAGCCCCAGCACCGCCAAGATGCCACTGTTGGGCCCTTGAGCAATGCCCTTGACCCTATCTGCTCCAGGGGCGCTGTATCATGGCTGACCCTGCACTCTGACCCCAGCCTAGCTGGGATATGTGAAAAGAAGAATTTCACTGTATATGTGCAAATGTGTGATAAATAAAGAAAATTATTAATTATTATTATACTTGGTCAGTGTGGGACTCGAACTCGTACACCAATTGCTTTAGATTATTTAACGAGTATGTTAACCACCACACTATACAGAATTTCTGACAATGTAAAATCAGGTATACTAAATAAAGAAAAGAAAGTGAGGGTGCGTTATCATGTACAAGTCAAATTTCAAATTCACCTTTTGTTAAACAAATAAATCTCTTTATCACAAAATATCTGTCTCAAATTTCTTTTTCATAAACACATTACATTTTATTTATTTTTTTCATTTTGGTAACAACTCAAGGTGATCAACGGGCAAATTTAAAGTGAATAAATTCAAATTAGCAACTCTTGTTTGATTCGGTCTTATTTTATAGATCTAATTTATTGCTGAACTGACTCAAGATCAGTTACAGCCTGCATTTAACACTGATTCGGGGTTTCACTTTGGGCTCAACGCCCCCTAGCGTAACTGAGAAATGTTTCAAAACTGTTTTGTAACAGTATGACGTAACGAAGCCTCGTTTGCTGAAATCATGTGACTTGGCCAGCTTCATACGTGCTCCAAAGCATCGGTTCGAAACAAATGATTCGTAAAGGTTTCGAAGCTTCATGAAGCGTGTTTCAAAAGTGCCTGTCACTACTGTAAATTTAAATGTACAATCCAGATATAATAAAAGCTAAGTAATGTAGAAGGGTTGGCTCTCCTAAGAACATGTAATATAAAAAATTGTATTCACTGTTATTTTCACAATGTGGAAAAAACAGTGTGACCGTTGTAAAAGCAGCACTTACAGAAAGTACATGTTGAGGGAAAACCTTGCAAAGCTCTTTAAATCCTGCTGATTTTGACCTCTGAAACATCGGTATGATATCCGTTAATGCAGCATTATGGATTGAATTTAGATTGAAATCGCGGTTTGGCCTTGTGTTATTACAAAACCGCATAATGCTGTGTGCAGTCTCTTGTTGCAACATTGCCTGCATTGACTGCTTTAGTCAGCATTTTAAAGTGCCACTGAATGTAGCCCTAGGTGATGGATAAAAATAGACCATAACGGAAATTTTACAACTCAGTCCATCAAAGTGACAGAGATTCTTTCTAGCGCAACCTCTGATCTAAAACTCACATGACAGTCTTTCTTCTGCAGAACATAAAATGAAGATGAACTATTTTTTTAACTTCTAACAGCTAGTTGTTGGTTCTTTCATCAAGGGTTAGGGTTAGTGCTCTACATGCATAATTATTTTGTTTTGAATTGTGAACAGACTGCTGCAGTTCCTGAACCCTGAGCCACTGAACCCAAACCAAGATCATGTTGATACCAAAGTAGGAATCTGATTGTTTATACTTTTGTCTTTTTTTTTTTTTTTAATAAATTATGAAACGAAAGCCTTATTGTTTATGCTCTGTTTCCATATTTTAATTCATATACATTGTCTATAATTTGTTGCTCTGGTGTTTGTAGTTATATGGTCTGGTCTGAATGGTTTGGCAGGTTGTGCGCTGTGATCAGGGTCACTCTGGGGTTTTAGTGCACACTCCCCTTCCTGTTAACCCCTGCAGTCGCCTGGCACGTGCACCCATCTCCAAACTCTTCAAGAAGGTCTGTCAACACCTCTAAGTATTTTCTGAATAGCTCATAAAAGTTATTTCTCCAGTTTTGTCTGTTTTTGTAGGTTGATGAACAATTAACTTTGTAATAAATTATCAGTGCGATAACCAAAACAGATTAGAGAAAATTCAATGTAAGTTACTTCAAGTAAGCTGGTGTGTCTGGGTTATATTTTAGTTCCTGATGTGGAAGAAGTACAGTGGACCGAATGTAGCTGAGAGTTACTGCTGGCCCGCTGTGGCACGGGGTTGTGACACGGTGCTAGTGTCACAAAGTGCAGACAATCCTCTGTCCTACATCCCTCCACTGCTGATGCTGTTACAGATGGTTTCTGTTTCTCCCAGTCTTGCGGCTTGTACTGGGGTGAGATTCACTGTACTATTATAGCTCAAACAACAATGAATGCTTCCATATCCACTTTGTAACACTTTTGAAATCACTGTTAATCTGTTTAATCTGACATTGACATCCATTTCAATGATGCAATCTCAAGTTGACACCACTAAATGCTAGTGATGTCCTGATATGATTTTTTGGAGACAGAGAACAAGCACAAAACTACTATTTTTTTTTTTCTCATGAAGGTTTTTCAGTGTTTGAGCAGCCAGGTTCACACAATCACTTTGAAGTGCGCAACACATGCAGAATGTATATATTTCATTAAATCACAGCCTTTGTGGTTTAATAATCACACTAGAACATAACGTGATTGTAATTTGCGGGCAGAATGTCTACGCAATGACATTCGTATATATCAGATGTGGTATTTGGTATTAGAGCGTTTTTAAAGTATTTTGCAGTATTAGATTCCAGGATTGGAATCAGAACATCCCTACTAAATACAGGTATAAACAGGCATCTTGTGATCTGTCCACTCTACCCACTGTTGGTGTCCATATTGCATTTGTAGTATTAACACTAATGAGTCCTGATGTGTTTCAGACATCATTGAAGGACCACCTTCCCATGTAACATCATTTCACCAAAACAAGGGTTTTAAGCTAGGGTTTTTATGGGATTAGAAGATAAAAACGTCTGATTAAAACATTCGGAAAAGCCCATTCATATACATGCACTTACTGTAAATTAACTGAATATCTTCCAAGCCTAACACTGACATAAGTGATAGTAAGCCTTTTGAACCAAAGTCTGATTTGAAAATCAGCAACAGTCCCATCAGGCCTTGTAGTGCAGCTCCACGTCCAGGCACGGTGTCTCGGCCAATTGGCTTAGTTGACCTTGTGGTGCAGCTCCACCTCTGGGCTCAATAGGCCCCATGGTGCAGCTCCACATTTGTGCTCAGTTGGTTCCATGGTGCAGCTCCACCTCTGGGCTTAGAGGGCCCCATGGTAGGGTTGCACAGTATACCGGTGCAACGGTAGTATCGCAATACTAAAACTTCAAACTACTACCGATGCCACTGTATTTTTTAAATGGTAGTACTGTAAATTATGTTGTATGTGCGGTAGTAAATTTTATTTTTGATAAAACCTTCATTTGAATCAGACCTATGACTGCAATAACATTTAAAAATGTTGTCTTTTCGAGTGGCGTCCCTTTCACACAATTACAAATTCATGGTGGCGATAACTTTGCACTTATAATCAGGGCTGCTTTTCCCAAAAACATAAGTTGATCAAAGAGGTCTCTTTGATCAACTTATCTCCTGTTTACCAGGAGAGAGGAGCTGAAGCGGCTGTAATAATGAAACAGTTGCTCAAAACAGTCTTGTCAACATAACAATATCTGTATTTTTTTGTTACCAACATTCAAATAATCACAGAAATAATGGAATAAAAGTTTAAATGCATTGCCGTTTGAACTGGCTGTTTTGAAAATTGTTTTTTTTTTTTTTTCACATACTTTCAATGTATTTAGGTAACAAGTTAGTCCATTTGAGCCTTATCCCAGTTCATCCATCAGTTATTTTCACCACTTCTGGAGCAACAAGTGGAATGGCTAGTTTCTAAGAACTACTATGACAAACTATGTTAAGAATTAACACACTATTGTGTTGTATAGTGATACTACTAGGTATCGTGATACTTTCGCTGGTATAGTATCGTAAGATGATTTTGGTATCGTGACAACCCTACCCCATAGTTCAGCTCCACCTCTAGGCTCAGTGGTCCCCATGGTTCAGCTCCACCTCTGGGCTCAGTGGGCCTCATGGTTCAGCTCCCCTCTGTACTCAGTGGGTCCCATGGTGCAGCTTCATCTCTGGGCCTACTGGGCCTTATGGTGCAGCTCCATGTCTGGGCTTATTGGGCCTCATGGTGCAGCTCTCCTTCTAAGCTCATTGGCCCCATGCTACAGCTCTGGCTATTGGCATAGTTGGCCCCATGGTGCAGCTCAACCTCCAGGCTCACTTGCCACCATGGTGCAGTTACGTCTCTGGGCTTACTGGGCCTTATGATGCAGCTCTACCTTAAGGCTCAGTGGCCCCCATGCTACAGCTAGTAACCACTTTAACAACTTAGCCACCACCTAGCAGCGCCACTACCGATCACCTAGAAACCTGTCAAAACACCCTAGCAACCAGATACACAAGATCTATCTGTCTGTTTGTCTATCTACGTAGCATCCACATACACAAGATCGATCGATCTATCTATCCTTCTATCATTTTATCTATCGTTCTATCGTGTGATGTCTGTCTGCAGCCCATCGCAGTGATCCTGTGTCCTGGCTGGGAGAAGGTGCAGATGGTGCTGGAACTCCTGGAGGACAGTAAAGCAACTCGGAACCTCCATCCCACCAGTGTGCTGCTGGGGCTGGATCAGGACGAGCCTAAAAAGGCTAAGATTCAGAGGAACTGTGAGGCTCAGTGTTGAGTTTATGTATATACACTGCCAGGCCAAAAAAAAAGTCAGCGTTTGGATTTAAATAAGCAGATACTTAAGAGCCTATGATTGGGTCATTATTTCAGTGATGTTTCAGCTGGCAACAATTCTTTTATCCCTAACTGATGCAGTGTGTAGCTTCTCATTTCTTAAACACCATGTTAGAAGACACATCATGTGGTCGTGGAAAAGATGTTACTGTGTTTCAGAATGGGCAAATTATTGGCCTGCATCAAGCAAAGAAAACAACTAAGGAGATTGCTGAAATCATTGGAATTCGTTAAACCCTGGCAGGATAGTGGTGAACAGTCATCTTGGAAGAAATGTGGTCGGAAAAAAATCTTGAATGATCGTGATCGGAGATCACTAAAACGCTTGAAGTCACATTGTAAAAAATCGACAGTAGAACTCATGGCTATGTTTAATAGTGAAAGTAAGAACATTTCCACACGCACAATGCGACGAGAACTTACAGGATTGGTACTAAACAGCTGTGTGGCCACAAGAAAGTAACTTATTAGTGAGGCTAATTGGAAAAAAACGACTTAAATTTGCTAGGGAGCTTAAAGATTGGACTGTGGAGCAATGGAAAAAGGTCATGTGGTCTGATGAATCCAGATTTATCCTATTCCAAAGTGATGGGCACGTCAGGACTGGGATTACAAATTTAAGTGTCACTATAAGATCAGTTGGTCTACTGTCTTTCGTGTAACATCACATAAAAAAAACTAATGTGATGCACATTTTATTGGACTTTCAAGGTATTTGGTATCGTGATTCTGTGAGATCGTCTACACTGTGGCTGCATCCTGTTTGTCAATTTGAACAAAAGTGTATGTGAATAAAAACTTGTTTCTCATGCTAACTAAAGCTATAACCTTTTGTGTGTGATAGCTCTAGGTGCCTCAGCCCCATTCTGTGGATTGGTGGCCATTTCTCATGATTCAATCAATGTCCGAGTCAAATGTAATGCATTGCCATAGGTGGGGACCCTTCCTTATTTCTTTGAAAATAAAGTTGTCTGATTGATATAGTTATGCTGATTGGATTAGGGCTGAGAAACCCCAGTCTGTGGCGGGTTAAACTGCATTCTTTGTTAAAACCTGAATACTTTGTTACCACCTGAAAGGACTGCCCACTGGATGCCTATAAAACACAATGTATGCCTCCCTAAGTTAGACTTGATGACTGCAGCGCGAGACAGCACCTTCTGATGTGTAGACTGATTTTCCCGATCTTCTACCATAAAGAATCCTGCTGAAGTTTTACCTGAGTCTCCTGGTCTTCTCTGAGAGTTTCCAACATTAAGAAGGGAAGCACATGAAGCGATGCACCCATCATGCATTGTGCCCACTATACAAGCCTCTTGAGGCAGTGTTATGATCTGGGGTTGCTTCAATTGGTCAGGTCTAGACTCAGCAACAGTATGCTGCAATAAAATGAAGTCAGCTGACTACCTGAATGTACTGAATGACCAGGTTATCCCATTAAGGGATTTTTTCTTCCCTGACAGCACAGGCATATTCCATGACAACAATGCCAAGATTCATCGGGCTCAAAATGTATAAGAGGGATTCAGGGAGCATGAATAGTTTTCACACATTAATTGACCACCACAGTGTCCTGACCTTAACCGCACTGAAAGTCTTAGGGATGTGCTGGAGAAGAGTTTACAGAGTGGTTTGACTCTGTTGTCATCAATACAAGATCTCTGCCAAAAATTAATGCAACTCTGGACTGAAATAAATGTTGTGACTTTGCATAAGTTTCTCGAAACAATGCCACGACGAATGTGCACCGTAATCAAAGCTAAAGGCAGACCAACGAAATATTAGAGTATGCAACTTTTTTTGTGGCCAGGCAGTGTGCTTGAAGGAATGTTCATTGTGGAGACTATTACTCATTCATGAAACTTGGGGTTAGGAAATCTAGTACTAGTCCTAGAACTTTGCAAACCTCAAATATTTTTGGCTGATGTGAAAATTAAAGGTGTATTTGCCACAAATTGATTACATTGAGGCTGTAGTGAAGAATCTTTTCAAGCTGTTTTTGAATCTGGGATTAATTTGGATATGAAATGAAGGCTAAAGTCACGGACAGTATCTTTGAGGTTGTTGTTTCTCCGTTTGTGTTGTTCCAAAGGTCTGTTGCTGGTGACGACACCGTTCACCATAATGAGACTGCTGGATGCACAATGCTTCCTCTTCCTGAGACTGTGTCACCTGGTGCTGGATGAGGCTGATGTCCTTTACTCACAAGCACCTGAGCAGGTGGGACAAGAGATGAGACTTAAGACATGAATGTTGTACAGAAATAAACACAAAAACATGCTTCATTTATGCCTGTCGAGACATTCAGGCACAAGACAGCATCAAAATTAAACACACACAGCAGATTAAGCTCTGCTTAATATCTCCAATATGCAAATACCGGCCACTTAAGACAGGTATGACAAAGTGGTTGGCCGTTTTGTACGTGGCAGGTAAATCTGCAGTCTTGTGCAAATATTGGTGTGCAGAATTCTTTGTGAAAGGTAGTGAATAATACTGATCAGATTGGTTGAAAATCTTTTTAACTTCAAGGAAATGCTCATTGTAGCAGACTGGTAACTACTTTGTTTCTTTCTGTTTCTCTCTGTAAAGATGTACGTAATCTTGAAACACTTCCAGAAGGTGGTGTCTGGAGAGGAGAGGTCCTCATGCCCCAGACAGATCATCGCGGTGGGCAGCCGCTGGAGTGCGGGGATGGAAAGTCTGGTCAGAGAGCACATGATTTACCCCTGCATTATCATAACAGTGATGGAGGAGGCTGCTCTGTACGGCAGAGTACATCAGGTCAGTCTTAATAAACGTTAGTCATTTTAAAAGTAATGAACATCCAGGTACAAATGTTCTTGGAAGTGTGACATTTATTATCATTAGCCTAGTTTCCATCCACTTTTCGCACTATTTTGTTAACGACAAAGTGAAAATACGTAAAAAAAAATTTGCGAAATTTGCCATCTTCTGCCTGTTTCCATTCAAATGAACTTTTATCGATAAAAATGGTGTGCGTGATGACGTCGTGCCTAAAAAAACACTCTGTCGCGTAAGTTTTTGTTTATCGCATAAGAAATCTGCCCTTAAGCCGTTTCCATACAGAAATGTGTTTATTGCTAATTGTGTACCTTTCGCCTCCCAGATATCCCTAGTTTTGGTAAAATGGGGAGAGTGAAAGTAAGCCAGCTTACTGTCATTTTAATTTTACAAATAAACTCAATCAGAAGACGAGGAATTGCAATAAAAAGGGAACAGTTGCCCTTCTGATAGCACTGTAATATTGGTCCTGACGTTGCGCCTGTCAGAGGTTGCCACCGGTTCCGACCCGAAAGCGAATCATCATGGCCCTGTTCAAGCTGGAAACCTGCTCCAAGTAGTGGGGGAAAATTTTGGTCTTAGTATAAGGACAATCCTTATGTGTGCACAGCTATTAAAGAACAATTTATGTGGTGTAATATCAGAGTCATATTCAATAGGCTATTTTGAACAATTATCTAATCTAAAGCATCGCCATCATAACTGCATTATGTCCCGCATATTTGTCCAGTAGCTTCTAACGACCAACTGAACTGGATTGTCATCTAAAATTAATTTTAGATTCATAATTCAATTTACTGTTTCTGAGGAAGCTCGGCAAATGCGATCCGAGGTAAAGAGGGTTAGATTTAAAATATTTTAAAGCTCGTTTTCTGAAAGTGAACTCCGCATTGGACAAATAGTTCTAATAGTTTATAGTCTTGAAAAAAGTGTAGAACATTCTGAGAATGTCATTCAGCTGACTTTTTTCATCAACAGGGTAAGGCTAATATAAGTTTGTTTAAAGAAAAGGCAAGTATATAGGCCTAACAATATTTTTTTTCTTTGATAATTTAATGCTTTATTCATTTGGTAGGCTAATTTATTTAAATTAATACAGGGAATTTTGCCCATATTTTTTTAAATGTAAGCTAAACTATACTTTTATAGAATTAGGCTATATGTTATTGTTCCAAAAAAGCACACACTGTCTTTCTCCTAGTATTGTGTATTTATTTTTAATTTAAAACATCTTTGTGCATAGAAATATTTGTTTTTTTTGTATTGTGGGCTAATTCCATGAATGCCGTCTATTATTTTGAATGGTGTGGAAAAGCAACTATAATAAATAAACGGATGGCTACCGCGATTAAATTAATCGCAAACAGTGGCCATTAATTTGTTCACCGTGCACTTGTCGATGTGCATGATACAAGATATTTGTGTTGGCACTCCTGGAAGTGTCATGTTTGCAGCATCGGATCTGTGCAGGTATGCCGTTAAGATCAATCCATAATCACGTACAATAAATTGCTTTTCAATTATGTATACCTTGTCGTCATGATTAACACAGGCTATTGATTGGGGTAAATTCTGACATGTGACACTATATTTTTGTGTTTCCAAACCAGTTTTTCACAACATTTGAAGGGTTGACATAGTTTATGCGTTAGTTAAATGGAAAAATATTATGTCGACACCTGTGAAATTTTAGCGATAATTAGCATTTCCATCAGCTTTATTTTGATGCGTTAAAACTTCTTTCGCATAAAATCCTTGGATGGAAACGTAGTTAATGAGACCCTCCAAGCTTTTGTAGTTCTACAGTTTAAAAAAATTATTGTGGGCAAAATCAAAATTTATTTGCACATTTTGTAAAGACCCAACACTTGAATGCAAGTTTAGTAGATTTTCCTCAATTTCTGATTTTATTTATTGATGAAATGGGGTGAAAATAATCATGTATTAGACTTTGTCTTGTAATGACCAAAATGGAAACATTTTACCTCTAAAAATCCTTTTGTAATACATAAATTTAGTGAAGAAAAATGTAGTCAAGACTTTTTCTACAGAACATCTCAAATTCAGTAGACAAGGTAAACTAGTTGATTGATTCAATGCAAAGACAATGCTAGAGCTTTGTGTTGTTCGGTCTTTCTCTACTGCGTTCTTTCTGAGAAAACTTCTTTCTTTGAGTTGTGAGATTGTGTGTGTTACACATGCAGAGGGTTCAGTTGTGTCTGGACTGTGATAAGATCTCAGTGCTACTTGGATCTCTGGACTTCCACCCGCCCAAACCACAGAAAACCCTCATCATTACCAACTCGGCAGAGGAGACAGAGCATGTCTATAAGGTACAGGAATTAACCAGTTACATTAAAGGATGAGCTCATACCTATGTAGGGTAAAGATATCGAAATATTTGCTCTCTTTCCTCAACATCAAAGCATAAAGTCAAGCATTTCACAAGAGGTTGCCCATCTCTCCACAACTTACGTTTTGGAAAAAATGTCCTGGTCATATTAAATCACAAAACAAATTGAATTAAGTTTGAAATCGCAATATGGCCTTGCGCTAAACCTTAAAAGGCTGCGTTTGAATAATCTGCATTCAGCAATCCAGTCAGTGCTGTGTGAGCAAGCGGCACCCTCTAGCGGTCTGGATGGCATTATCCATTATACTAGGGATGTCTCGATACCATTTTTTTGAGAACGAGTACAAGTATACTTTCGATACTTTGATACTTGCCGATGCAGTGTCCGATGCCTGTTTTTTTTTAATTTATTTTTTTACTTCATATCAATGGATTATTTAAATGTTATCATCAAAATGGTGTTTAAATAAAGGAATTCATTAAAACGTTAATCCAAAATATAACAATTAATTTTCAGCATAATTTTGTATTATTTTTATCAAATGAAGTGCTTGTATACAGAAATTCAAATCACAATCCAAAATGTAGCATTGGAGTTATATTTTGTTGTTTGACAAGTGCTGCAAAGAGAGCATCACAGATGTGAGGTATTGCTTTAATATAATACAATTACTATTGATTTATTATTAATATTATAAGTAGTAGTAATACAGTGAATATTACAAAACTTTACAGTAGTGATATATTTCTGTCATACTTTTTTCATTTAAATTGAACTTTTATTTTGATGGAGCTTTTATTTTGTGTTTCTGTGTGATGACAGTAGCTTTTCTGTCCTACAAACCCGGTCGTTATATGACTCAAAGTGATTATTAAACTGCAGAAGCCTGCTAATTGATTAAATATGTATTCTGTATATGCCTCATGCTACAACATGAATTTGCAGCCTGTTCACTGTCATGTGCTACAAACAGAGCGCTCGATGCTCATGACAGTGTTTTCCCATTATGAGCCAAGGAGGAGCTTTAAAGGGTACGTATGATGTTGTGCCGAGGCCGGCTGCACTGTCTCCACACTAGTGCTCTGCTCACATTTGAAGCGTGCTGCACATGCAAAGTAAACTATATATTTATCTCATTAAATTGCAGCTTTTGCTGTTAAATAATCTCACTAGGACATTACGTGATTAGAATTTGTGTGCTGATTGTTTACATAATGACATTTGTCCAGTCAGATGTAGGGATGCACCGATACCACATTTTCTCTTCCTATTCCGATATCGGAAATCTCAGTATCAGCCGATACCTATCCCAAGCCGATACCAGTGTTGTTTTTTTACATAATCAGTTTAGAATATCTTTACGTTATTGTGTGGAACTAATTGGGAGTACTCTTTAATATGTAAAGAAACACAAACCTCTTACTACACATTATTTCAATATAAATGTATAGCTTATTAAGAAACACTATATTATTAACTAGTGTACTGGATAATGTAGCAGCAAAATTAACAGTAATTCCAGTCTTCAGTAGAAAAGAAACCATTGTTTTATTTTTGCCTTCTTTTTTTTGTTCCAAAAATGTTTCAACTTGCATCTGGACTTTAAAGGATTCAGATCATCAGTTCACTTTTCATTCACACAGTTATTTTTTGGAACCCATTAAACTTAAATATAGTTATAAATTGTAAACAAATACTAAAGATGACATAATAATAATAATTTATTAATATTATTATTATTGACCTTCATTTTAATTTGAAATACAACAGTAATATATTTAAATCATGCACTTTTTAAACCCTCACGCTTTTATTTTGACATTCTAAACTCTCCAGGAATTCCTGTATGTGTCTGTTTGTAGGCAAGTTCACAGTAGTCTTATTCAAATTCTGGTAAAATGCACCTTCGGTGCCATTCTAAATGCATATTATAAGCGAACCGAACTATTGAGCATCTACATCTGAGATGCTGTTCTTGAGTAGCACTCAAATATTGCGCACCACTGTGAAGGCTAAAAATAGTCACGAGTGCATCACCAGCCTGTGCGTGAGTTTGTCAACAGAGCAGCACCATTCACTGACACGCTGGCGCTGTGCATACTATATATTTACTTATTAAACACAGCCTTTTGTGATTCACAGAGCTATCACACTTCTTCAAGTGGCTTTGAACAAACTGCACGAGTCATATGAACTGCTTTAATGGCGTTTTTATGGTGTCATTTTTGGAGCTTGACAGTAACTAACATGACTAACACACAGTATCGGATTTGGATCGGGCTCGTCGGACCGATACCCAATCCGTCTAAAATCTTCAGTATTGGAGCCGATACCGATCCAGGTTTTTGAAATTGGAGAATTTTTGTGAGCACAAGTATATGAGTGTGGAATCTGACCCGATTCCGATACCAGTATTGATATTGGGATATCCCTACATTATACTTGTATAATACAGAATTTAAAAGGGGTTTTGTTCCTTTAAGGGATGTCAATTTTCAGACATTTTTATAATTGATCATTGTGGAAATAAACGATCAGTTAATCAATTATTCATTAACGTTAACAGTGCAAAACGCACGTGGAGGACTCTACATAATGTGCATGTAGCCTACTGTTTAAATATAATTTAAATTAATACACTTAAGGATTGCAAGTATTGGCATTTCTTCCTCTATTCTTAGTTCTTTTTTTTTAATACATTTAGGCTATGCTTAGTATGATTTTATGAATTGTTTAATTACTGTTAATTATAAACTCAACAAAAAAAGAAACCTCCACTCATTTTCAACTGCTTTTATTTTAAGACATAAACTGAACAAGTTTCATAGACATGTGACTAACAGAAATGGAATAATGTGTCCCTGAACAAAGGGGGGGTCAAAATCAAAAGTAACAGTCAGTATCTGGCGTGGCCACCAGCTGCATTAAGTACTGCAGTGCATCTCCTCCTCATGGACTGCACCAGATTTGCCAGTTCTTGCTGTGAGATGTTACCCCACTCTTCCACCAAGACACTTGCAAGTCCCCGGACATTTCTGGGGGGAATGGCCCTAGCCCTCACCCTCCGATCCAACAGGTCCCAGACGTGCTCAATGAGATTGAGATCTGGGCTCTTCGCTGGCCATGGCAGAACACTGACATTCCTGTCTTGCAGGAAATCACGCACAGAACGAGCAGTACGGCTGGTGGCATTGTCATGCTGGAGGGTCATGTCTGGATGAGCCGGCAGGAAGGGTACCACATGAGGGAGGAGGATGTCTTCCATGTAACGCACTGCGAGGACGATCAGCTGTCCTTCCTGTCTCCCTGTAGCGCTGTCTTAGGCATCTCACAGTACGGACAGTGCAATTTTATTGCCCTGGCCACATCTGCAGTCCTCGTGCCTCCATGCAGCATGTCTAAGGCACATTCACGCAGATGAGCAGGGACTCTGGGCATCTTTCTTTTGGTGTTTTTCAGAGTCAGTAGAAAGGTCTCTTTAGTGTCCAAAGTTTTTATAACTGTGACCTTAATTGCCTAACGTCTGTAAACTGTTAGTGTCTTAATGACCGTTCCACAGGTGCATGTTCATTAATTGTTTATGGTTCATTGAACAAGCAATAAAGATCTGCAAAGTTATTTGGATTTGTACAAAATTATCTTTAAAATACAGTGTCCTGAAAAAGGGATGTTTCTTTTTTTGCTGAGTTTGTCATTGACAATTATGTTGGTGTTGCTGGTATGCTGCGTTTTCGCTTATAACTTCACGAAAAATAAACGGAACATAAAATAACATACCATTACTTAGAGGCAATTGTCTTTTAAAATGAGCCCACACACAATGTAATTGGATGTATAGATCATTACATAAGCACAATGTTACATATGGCCACCAGGAGATGGTGCCTGTGTCAAGTAAATGACACAGACTCTGACTCAAATGGCACAGAATGAAACTCATTCTGTGAAATCTCATTACTAAAATCATGTCTGCATGCTATGCAAGCAAGTCATTGTTGTGTTTGCATGTGTCATTAGTTCTTATGTACAATTGTTTTATTTGCTTGGCTTTTGGACTTATGGAGAAGTTTTTGGACACTATGATGAATTATTTTTGTAATGCTATAACTTTTGATATGACAAAGCAATCAACACATTTTTCTCAGATATAGTTGGCATGATTGGGAAAAAAAACAAAAGCAGTTTTTTGGAGCCACCTTATTTTACACCCTGAGTTGTATAATGTCAAATAAAAAAAATGTCTTTTTTTTTTTTTTTCAGCGGTTTCTTAGGCTTAGAGTCTCAGAATGTATCTAAATCATTAAAAAGTTTGAAAAGTTATCTTTACAATGATACCAAACACTTGACCCATGTTTTTTTTTTTTTTTTTAAGTCTTTAATTTTGGGTATGCCACTAAAACAGGAAATCTTTAAAAACACCCTCAGAGCTTAAAGGGTTAATACTCTGGATGCTTTCATAATGTCCCATCTGTTGTTCAGGCTGTGGTCAATGCTGCTATTTTCACACTGAAAGCTCATGAAGGAATGACATACCAATTTGACTTTGTCATTGATCAGTGGAGGAAAGACATTGGGCCTGGAACACAAGTCATTTTGGGTATGTGTTGTACATTTATACATGTATTTTATGACAAGTGTACAATAAATGGCATTTGACCCTTTTAGAATTAATATCTTAATGTGAGGCTACTGGTAATGCTTATTTTCATATTAAGTTATTAGTCTCTTTTTCCTTGTGTCTCATTTCTGCTTCCAGTTACCACCAACAACTGTCTTAAGGCACTTGGTATCAGGGATGCCACCTGTGTGGTGCATTATGGGTTTCCTAGCTCCCCCAAGCTTTTTGGTAGCCGCCTGTTCTGCATGTCGGAGAACTTCAGAAACGTCTCAGAGCCAATGCCCGTTAGTTATTACATCTGATCTCATGTTTGGACATTGGTGTGCTGTGTGCATGTATTTATGTTGTCTTCATCCCACACAGGATCATGCTGAGGGCTCGTCTCCTGCAGCTCAGTCTGTTTTGCTGTTGTCAGAGCAGAACGCCCGTCATGTGTGTGGTGTGTTGAAGTATTTGAGGAGAGCTGGAGCTCTTTTGCCCCCTGAACTCCTGCAGTTTGCTTTGGGGGTCCAACAGGCCAAAGAGGAGCAGAAGACAGACAGACCACTCTGCTGCTCGCTCAAGAGCTTCGGCTTCTGCAGGTCTGCATCAAACACATCTTTCACTATGTGGGATTTATAAAGTAACTTCTGGTGTGCGTATGGTTTGATTAATCTCTTTTGTGCGTATGCAAAATCTGCCATGTGAGAGTACACATACTTTTAGGCTTAATTCTAAGATTTATACATAAGGACCCAGTTTTCTATGCTCTAAAGCTGCATGTCATTAAGAAAGTGTTGAAGTTATCCATAAATTTATAAATCTTTCTCTGAACTGTATTTATTTCTGACTCATTTACAGAGATAGCACAGTCTGTCCAGATAGACACATGATCAACATATCTCTGGACCATCCTCTGCACCCTGATTCTGGAACTGTTATGGTTGGTAGGGGGAAAAAAACTCATACATGTTACTTTTACAAGACTTGGTGCAAAATGTTTCTTTTGACTGTTTCAAAAGGTTTTGCCACTAAACATCAAGACTGCGAATGTTTACTTTGGCCGTATCGTGAAGCAGAATGAGGATTGTTACGAGACTCTTGCTGCTCAAATGAACATACACTATGCTAGTGAGAGACGCTGTGCTGTGGAAGTGCTGGAGGGAGAACTTTACGCCATTCAAGAGGAGAGCGTCTATAACAGGTCATGACACGGGTGCCCTCTGGTGTCAAAAACAGGTGGCACTTTCCATTAATAAATTGGGTCTCTTAAAGGAATAGATCACCCAAAAATGAAAATTCTCATCATTTAATCACCCTCATGACAACCCAGATTAATATGACTTTATCTTTTCTGCTGAACACAAATTAAGATTTTTAGAAGAACATCTCAGCTCTGTAGGTACATACAATGCAAGTGAATGGTAATTTGGACTTTTGAAGCTTCAAAAAGCACATAAAGCATCATAAAATAAATCCATAAGACTCCAGTGGTTAAATCTATGTCTTCAGAAGTGATCTAATCGATTTTGGTTGAGAACAGACCAAAATAAATCTCTTTTCACTATAAATCTTGAAATCAGTAGTCTCCTTGGCGATCATGATTTCAAGCTTGATTACAGTTCCTAGCGGCATCTTTCAATCTGCGCATTCGTCAAGCACTTGGAATGGTAATCAATCATGAAATCATGATCGTTTCTAGAGACTGCAATGGCAAGATGTACTGTTAGAGGAGTTATATTTTGGATTAGATTACTTCAGAAGACATTGATTAAACTACTGGAGTCTTATGGATTTATTTTATGCTGCCTTTTACAGTTGAAGTCAGAAGTTTACATACACTTAGCCAAATACATTTAAACTTAATTTTTCACAATTCCTGACATTTAATTGTAAAAAAAAATTCCATGTCTTAGGTCAGTTAGGAACACTATTTAAGATATAAGAATGTGAAATGTCAGAATAATAGTCGAGAGAATGTTTTATTCCTGGACTTCCTGTCAAGCAGACACAAGGTGGTTAGAATGGGCAGCAACATCTCATCACTGACCCTCAACACTGGAGCCCCGCAGGGCTGTGTTCTCAGCCTACTCCTGTATTCCCTGTACACACTTGACTGTGTGGCAACACATAGCTCCAATGCCATCATTAAGTTTGCTGATGATACGACGGTGGTAGGTCTGATCACTGACAATGATGAAACAGCCTACAGAGAGGAGGTGCACACTCTGACACGCTGGTGCTTGAAGTGGACTTCAGGAGAAAAGACAGCGAACACAGCCCCATCACCATCAATGGAGCACCGGTGGAGAGAGTCAGCAGCTTCAAGTTCCTCTGTGTCCACATCACTGAGGAACTCACATGGTCTGTCCACACTGAGGCCGTTGTGAAGAAGGCTCACCAGCGCCTCTTCTTCCTGAGACAGCTCAGGAAGTTTGGAATGAACCACCACATCCTCACACGGTTCTACACCAGCACTGTAGAGAGCATCCTGACTGGCTGCATCACTGCCTGGTATGGCAAACAGCACTGCCCTCAACCGCAAAGCCCTGCAAAGTGTGGTGCGAACTGCCAGACACATGATGCCAGACACTCCAGGACATATACCTGGAGGTGTGTGATATCGCAGCATCAGGACTCGCACCAGCCAACTCCATGACAGCTTCTTCCCCCAAGCAATCAGACTTTTGAAGTCTTGATCTCTCATGATCAAAATACATCAGCACTGCACTTTATTAACCTTACACTGGACTGTCAAAATATATTCTCTAAACACACTGGCAACTGACTATCAACCGACAGCCTGAATGTCAATACAGCACAATACAACCTACTGTATATTTTATATATACTATTTTTATTGTATGTGTGTGTGTATATATATTATATATACTATTCTATATTTGTGTATGTGTGTTCTATTGTGTGTGTGTTGTATACTGTACATTTGTATATTATTGTTTGTTTATTGTGTTGAGTGTAAAATTTGTTGTGTAAATCTGATGTTTATTGTAAATTGGTATATGTCTCATCACTGTCATGACTGCTATGTTGCTCTGAACTGCACCCAAGACTTTCACCCACTGTTGCACTTGTGAATATGGTTGTGACAAAGGGATTTGATTTGATTTTTGATTTGACAACATGATGCTGCCACCCCCATGCTTCACGGTTGGGGTGGTGTTCTTCGGCTTGCAAGCCTCACCCTTTTTTCTCCAAACATAACAATGGACATTATGGCCAAAAAGTTCCATTTTTGTTTAATCAGACCAGAGGAAATTTCTCCAAAAAGTAAGATCTTTGTCCCCATGTGCACTTGCAAACTGTGGTCTGGCTTTTTTTATGGCGGTTTTGCAGCATTGGCTTCTTCCTTGCTGAGCAGCCTTTCAGGTTATGTTGCTATAGGACTCATTTTGCTGTGGATATAGATACTTCTCTACCTGTTTCCTCCAGCATCTTCACAAGGTCCTTTGCTGTTGTTCTGAGATTGATTTGCACTTTTCGCACCAAACTACGTTCATCTCTAGGAGACAGAATGTGTCTCCTTCCTGAGCGGTATGATGGCTGCATGTCCCATGGTGTTTATACTTGCGTACTATTATTTGTACAGCTGAATGTGGTACCTTCAGGCATTTGGAAACTGCTCCAAAAGATGAACCAGACTTGTGGAGGTCCACGATTTTTTTTCTGAGGTCTTATCTGATTTCTTTTGATTTTCCCATGATGTCAAGCAAAGAGGCACCGAGTTTGAAGGTAGGCCTTAAAATGCATCCATAGATATACCTCCAGTTCAGTGCTCATCCTATCAGAAGCTAATTGCTTAAAGGCTTGACATCATTTTCTGGAATTTTCCAAGCTGCTTAAAGGCACAGTTAACTTAGTGTGTGTACATTTCTGAGCCACTGGAATTGTGATATAGTCAATTAAAAGTGAAACAGTCTGTCTGTAAGCAATTGTTGGAAAAATTACTCATGTCATGCACAAAGTAGATGTCCTAAATGACTTGCCAAAACTATAGTTTGCTAATATAAAATATGTGGAGTGGTTAAAAAATTAGTTTTAATGACTTAAGTACATGTAAACTTCTGACTTTTAACTGTATGTGCTGCAAAGACCAGATCACCATTCACTTGCATTGTACAGACCTACAGAGCTAAAATATTTTTAAAATCTTTGTGTTCAGCAGAAGAAAGTCATAAACTTCTGGGATGGCATGAGGGTGAGTAAATGATGAGAGAATTTTCATGTTTTGGTGAATTAACCCTTTATGTGCAAATAATTAAAGAGTTGTTCATTTGTTATTGTCATTGTAGGGTGCGTGTGACTGAGGTGCCAGAAAAAGGAGAGCAGCTGTTCAGTAGTGTCACTGCCTACTTCATAGATGAGGGCCGCACACAGGAAGTGAAGTCACACCAGCTACTGCAGCTTCCTACTCAGTTCCAGGAATTGCCAGGCCAGGCTGTGGAGATCATTCTTTGCAGGGTCCAGCCTATTGATGGAGAGGTTGACTGGAATCCAAAGGTTTTAAATAAATATTTTTGTCTTGGTAGTCTCAGCCTCATCAAGCTATAATCTAATTTGTTGGCTTTATTAAACTTCCAGAAGTAAGGGCACACAGGATTTTTTTAATTTTTTATTAGTCCACTTGGAAACAAGGTCATGCTTACAAGGAACAAGGCTGATACAATGAATGCTTTTGAAGATAAAATAATCACTGCATAATATATATATACAGGTGCATCTCAATAAATTAGAATGTCGTGGAAAAGTTCATTTATTTCAGTAATTCAACTCAAATTGTGAAACTCGTGTATTAAATAAATTCAATGCACACAGACTGAAGTAGTTTAAGTCTTTGGTTCTTTTAATTGTGATAATTTTGGCTCACATTTAACAAAAACCCACCAACTCAATATCTCAAAAAATTAGAATACCAATAAAAAAAAAAACATTTTTAGTGAATTGTTGGCCTTCTGGAAAGTATGTTCATTCACTGTATATGTACTCAATACTTGGTAGGGGCTCCTTTTTGCTTTAATTACTGCTTCAATTTGGCGTGGCATGGAGGTGATCAGTTTGTGGCACTGCTGAGGTGGTATGGAAGCCCAGGTTTCTTTGACAGTGGCCTTCAGCTCATCTGCATTTTTTGGTCTCTTGTTTCTCATTTTCCTCTTGACAATACCCCATAGATTCTCTATGGGGTTCAGGTCTGGTGAGTTTGCTGGCCAGTCAAGCACACCAACACCATGGTCATTTGACCAACTTTTGGTGCTTTTGGCAGTGTGGGCAGGTGCCAAATCCTGCTGGAAAATTAAATCAGCATCTTTAAAAAGCTGGTCAGCAGAAGGAAGCATGAAGTGCTCCAAAATTTCTTGGTAAACGGGTGCAGTGACTTTGGTTTTCAAAAAACACAATGGACCAACACCAGCAGATGACATTGCACCCCAAATCATCACAGACTGTGGAAACTTAACACTGGACTTCAAGCAACTTGGGCTATGAGCTTCTCCACCCTTCCTCCAGACTCTAGGACCTTGGTTTCCAAATGAAATACAAAACTTGCTCTCATCTGAAAAGAGGACTTTGGACCACTGGGCAACAGTCCAGTTCTTCTTCTCCTTAGCCCAGGTAAGACGCCTCTGACGTTGTCTGTGGTTCAGGAGTGGCTTAACAAGAGGAATACGACAACTGTAGCCAAATTCCTTGACACGTCTGTGTGTGGTGGCTCTTGATGCCTTGACCCCAGCCTCAGTCCATTCCTTGTGAAGTTCACCCAAATTCTTGAATCGATTTTGCTTGACAATCCTCATAAGGCTGCGGTTCTCTCGGTTGGTTGTGCATCTTTTTCTTCCACACTTTTTCCTTCCACTCAACTTTCTGTTAACATGCTTGGATACAGCACTCTGTGAACAGCCAGCTTCTTTGGCAATGAATGTTTGTGGCTTACCCTCCTTGTGAAGGGTGTCAATGATTGTCTTCTGGACAACTGTCAGATCAGCAGTGTTCCCCATGATTGTGTAGCCTAGTGAACCAAACTGAGAGGCCATTTTGAAGGCTCAGGAAACCTTTGCAGGTGTTTTGAGTTGATTAGCTGATTGGCATGTCACCATATTCTAATTTTATGAGATAGTGAATTGGTGGGTTTTTGTTAAATGTGAGCCAAAATTATCACAATTAAAAGAACCAAAGACTTAAACTACTTCAGTCTGTGTGCATTGAATTTATTTAATACACGAGTTTCACAATTTGAGTTGAATTACTGAAATAAATGAACTTTTCCACGACATTCTAATTTATTGAGATGCACCTGTGTATATATATATATATATATATATATATATATATATATATATACACACACACACACACACACACCAGTCAGCCACAACATTAAAACCACCTGCCTAATATTGTGTATGTCCCCCTCATGCCGCCAAAACAGCGCCAACCCTCATCTCAGAATAGCATTCTGAGATGCTATTCTTATCACAGTTGTACAGAGCGGTTATCTGAGTTACCGTAGACTTTGTCAGTTCGAACCAGTCTGGCCATTCTCTGTTGACCTCTCTCATAAACAAGGTGTTTCCGTCCACAGAACAGCCCCTCACTGGATGTTTTTGGCACCATTCTGAGTAAATTCTAGAGACTGTTGTGTGTAAAAATCCCAGGAGATCAGCAGTTACAGAAATACTCAAACCAGCCCATCTGACACCAACAATCATCCATGCAATTATCTAATCAGCCAATCATGTGGCTGCAGTGCATAAAATCAAGGAGATATGGGTCAGGACCTTCAGTTAATGTTCACATCAACCATCAGAATGGGGAAAAAATTGATCTCAGTGATTTGGACTGTGGCATGATTATTGGTGCCAGATGGGCTGGTTTGAGTATTTCTGTAACTGATGATCTGCTGGGATTTTCATGCACAACAGTCTCTAGAATTTACTATGGTAATTCGGATAACCACTCTGTACAATTGTGGTGAGGAGAATATTATCTCAGAATGCTATTCTGAGATGCGGGTTGGCGCTGTTTTGGTGGCATGAGGGCGACCTACACAATATTAGGCAGGTGGTTTTAATGTTGTGGCTGATCTGTGTGCATGTGTGTGTGTGTGTGTGTGTGTGTGTGTGTGTGTGTGTATATATATATATATATATATATGTATATATACACACACACACACACATGCACATTTGTGACATGCTTTGAACTATGATCCCAGCGTTAGCCAATATAGGCGTATTTATTGAAATCAATTGTATGAATGGGCAGTGAAGGACCAATAAGTGCTTAATAGCCTGCTCTAAAAAAAAAAAATTTACCCAAGTGAAAGATACCCAACATATAAGTCTGCATATTGTCTTGCTGAAAAAATCTTGTCTATTTTGCGCCATGCAAAAGAAAGATAGTCATTCAGTTAAGAAAGTTAGTCAATAACGGTTAACATAAACATTTTTTTAAAAATGAGCTAGGATAGAGAAAAATATATTGTCATTAAACTTGACATCCACTTACAGAATAAAAGATGCTTCAACAAATTTAGCAGTCGGCAGCATTGCCACTTCTGTGAAAGCCAGCATAGTTGATGAACTGGCAGGGTAAAAAATTATGTAGAAAAAATATAGGCACACATAACCTACAATAGCTATTTACTACTTGTACAGACTATACATTTTGTTGAGCAAAATGTACATGTCAGCGTGGTCCAGTGAAAGACGGGACATGAGGTGATTAATCCCTGCCCTTGAAAAAGCCTGCTCTGCTGGAACAGAAGTGGCAGGCATGCAGAAATGGTGACTTGCTGTCGGTAGAGCCTGGATAAGCATCCAGCCTTCCTGCACCACCACTGAAGTGTATATATTCCCATACTTTGCTTGTCTTGCGAGATGACGTGTTTTTGCGTGTGCTATGAGTAAAAGGGAGAAGCATGCATGAAATTTAACTTTGTATACATCCACTCCAGATATCCACTTTTTAAATAATTGTATTATTATATTTAAATAGTAAAGTTAACATGAAAAATATAATGCAAAACAAATGTGTTAATAAAATGTTGAAAGTTAAATGGGGAAAAATAATTAACTGACTAGTTTTTCCAAGGCCAACCAGCAGCAGCAGTACCGTTTAGTCAACTATTCTCGCACATATCTTGATATCATATATTGTAATGGCAGTGGCCCCAAAAAAGAAATTTAAGCAAATAATTCAATTTAATAATAATTGAATGAATTAGGGCATCAGACAGGATTAGGCCTGTAAAAAAGAATGATTTGACCTCAGATAGCTCGAAGCCAATGCATGAATTTTTATCTGTATTCTGGTAGGTCCCACCTCCTGCGTTCGGATTGGCTAATAAGATCTACTTGCAAGCGGTCTGCGATTGGCCAGTTGAGAAGTTGTTCATATAGCTTTAGTTTTTACAATTAGATTTTAATAATTTAGAATATTTAACTATAGGTAGATTGCTTAAACTTAAATATATACACTGGTGGCCAAAAGTTTGGAATAATGTAAAGATTTTGCTGTTTTGGAAGGAAATTGGTACTTTAATTCATAATCTGTACATTATTCCAAACTTTTGGCCGCCAGTGTATATATACTGCCTGCCCAAAAAAAAAAAAAAAAAATTGCATACTCTAATATTTCGTTGGACCGCCTCTAGATTTGATTATGGCACGCATTCGTTGTGGCATTGTTTCGACAACCTTATGCAATGTCACAACATTTATTTCCATCCAGAGTTGCATTCATTTTTGGCCGAGATCTTGTATTGATGACGGAAGAGTCGAACCACTCCGTAAAGTCTTCCCCACCACATCCCAAAGTTAAGGTCAGGACTCTGTGGTGGCCAATTCATGTGTGAAAATGATTCCTCATGCTCCCTGAACCACTCTTTCACAATTTGAGCTTGAGGAATCTTGGCATTGTCATCCTGGAATATGCCCATGCCTTCAGGGAAGAAAAAATCCATTGATGGGATAACCTGGTCATTCAGTACATTCAGGTAATCAGCTGTCTTCATTTTATTGCCGCATAACATTGCTGAGACTAGACCTGACCAATTGAAGCAACCCCAGATCATAACACTGCCTCAAGAGGCTTGTACAGTGGGCACCATGCATGACGGATGCAATGCTGCTTGTGCTTCCCTTCTTACCCTGACACGGCCATTGCTGTGGATTAGGGTAAATCTGAACCACATGACCTTTTTCCATATGCTCCACAGTCCAATCTTTATGCTTCCTAGCAAATTGAAGTCATTTTTTCCAATTAGCCTCAATAACAATTGGCTTTCTTGTGGCCATACAGCTGTTTAGTCCCAATCCTGTAAGTTCTCGTTGCATTGTGCATGTGGAAATGCTCTTAATTTCACTATTAAACATAGCCGTGAGATCTACTGAAGATCTTTTACGATGTGACTTCAAGCGTGTTGTGATCTCTGATCACGGTCATTCAAGATTTTTTTCCGACCACATTTCTTCCACAAAGCTGACAGTTCACCACTATCCTTCCAGGTTTTAATAAGGCATTGGACAATTCTTAACCAAATTCCAGTGATTTCAGCAATCTCCTTAGTTGTGTTCTTAGCTTGATGCAGGCCAATAATTTGCTGCTTCTGAAACACAGTAACATCTCTTCCACGACCACGGGATAGTTTTCCGACATGGTTGTTTAAGAAATGAGAAGCTACACACTGCATCAGTTAGAATTGTTGCCAGCTGAAACCTATTAATCACTGCAATAATGATCCAATCATAGGCTCTTAAGTATCTGTTTATTTAAATCCAAATGGCGGCGACACTTTTTTTTTTTTTTTTGGCCAACCAGTGTATATATCAAGATGCCCATGGCTTTATGTAGCAAAGTTTTTTTTAATTTATTTATTTATTTATTTTATTTAATATCAAGACATTAATAGTTGTAAATTACATTTATATACATTACCGGTCAAAAGTTTTGAAACACTTGACTGAAATGTTTCTCATGATCTTAAAAATCTTTTGATCTGAAGGCGTATGCTTAAATGTTTGAAATTAGTTTTGTAGACAAAAATATAATTGTGCCACCATATTAATTTATTTCATTATCAAATTCAAATTTAATAAAAAAATAAATAAAAAACGTTTTTGAAATTGATGACTTGGACCAAATAATAAAGAAAAGCAGCCAATAAGTGCCCAACATAGTTGGGAAGTCCTCCAATACTGTTTAAAAAGCATCCTAGGGTGATACCTCAAGAAATTGGTTGAGAAAATGTCAAGAGTACATGTCTGCAAATTGTAGGCAAAGGGTGACTACTTTGAAGATGCTAAATTATAACACAGTTATGATTTATTTTGGATTTTTAGTCACAACAAAATTCCCATAGTTCCATTTATGTTATTCCATAGTTTTGATGACTTCACTATTATTATGAAATGTGAAAAAAATTATAATAGAGAATGAGTGTTTCAAAACTTTTGACCGGAAGTGTGTGTGTGTGTGTGTGTGTGTGTGTGTATATATATAAATATATATATATATTATTATTATTATTATTTTCAGATAAATGGGTGATTCCGTAATTACAGGCACTTGACCTTATCATATACACTATATATATATATATATATATATATATATATATATATATATATATATCACACACACTATATTGCCAAAAGTATTCGCTCATCTGCCTTTAGACGCATAGACACATCCCATTCTTAATCCATAGGGTTTAATATGACGTCGGCCCACCCTTTGCAGCTATAACAGCTTCAGCTCTTCTGGGAAGGCTTTCCACAAGGTTTAGGAGTGTGTTTATGGGAATTTTTGACCATTCTTCCAGAAGCGCATTTGTGAGGTCAGACACTGATGTTGGACGAGAAGGCCTGGCTCGCAGTCTTCACTCTAATTCATCCCAAAGGTGCTCTGTCGGGTTGAGGTCAGGACTCTGTGCAGGCCAGTCAAGTTCTTCCACACCAAACTCGCTCATCCATGTCTTTATGGACCTTGCTTTGTGCACTGGTGCGCAGTCATGTTGGAACAGGAAGGGGCCATCCCCAAACTGTTCCCACAAAGTTGGGAGCATGGAATTGTCCAAAATCTCTTGGTATGCTGAAGCATTCAGAGTTCCTTTCACTGGAACTAAGGGGCCAAGCCCAGCTCCTGAAAAACAACCCCACACCACAATCCCCCCTCCACCAAACTTCACAGTTGGCACAATGCAGTCAGACAAGTACCGTTCTCCTGGCAACCGCCAAACCCAGACTCGTCCATCAGATTGCCAGATGGAGAAGCGTGATTCGTCACTCCAGAGAACGCATCTCCACTGCTCTAGAGTCCAGTGGCGGCGTGCTTTACACCACTGCATCCGACGCTTTGCATTGCACTTGAAGTATGGCTTGGATGCAGCTGCTCGGCCATGGAAACCCATTCCATGAAGCTCTCTATGCACTGTTCTTGAGCTAATCTGAAGGCCACATGAACTTTGGAGGTCTGTAGCAATTGACTCTGCAGAAAGTTGACGACCTCTGCGCACTATGCGCCTCGGCATCCGCTGACCCCGCTCTGTCATTTTATGTGGCCTACCACTTCGTGGCTGAGTTGCTGTCATTCCCAATCGCTTCCACTTTGTTATAATACCACTGACAGTTGACTGTGGAATATTTAGTAGCGAGGAAATTTCACGACTGGACTTGTTGCACAGGTGGCATCCTATCACAGTACCACGCTGGAATTCACTGAGCTCCTGAGAGCAGCCCATTCTTTCACAAATGTTTGTAGAAGCAGTCTGCATGCCTAGGTGCTTCATTTTATACACCTGTGGCCATGGAAGTGATTGGAACACCTGAATTCAATTATTTGGATGGGTGAGCGAATACTTTTGGCAATATAGTGTGTGTGTGTGTGTGTGTGTGTGTGTGTGTGTGTGTGTGTGTGTGTATATATATATATATATATATATATATATATATATATATATATATATATATATATATATATATATATACACACATAACACACACACACACACACACAGTTGAAGTCAGAAGTTTACTTACACTTCATTAAAACTCATTTTTTAACCACTCCACAGATTTAATATTAGAAAACTATAATTTTGGCAAGTTTAGGACATGTACTTTGTGCACGACACGAGTAATTTTCTAACAGTTGTTTACAGACAGATTGTTGCACTTTTAATTGACTATATCACAATTCCAGTGGGTCAGAAGTTTACATGTACTTGGTTAACTGTGCCTTTAAGCTGCTTGGAAAATTCCAGAAAATTATGTCAAGCCTATAGACAATTAGCCAGTTAGCTTCTGATAGGAGGTGTACTGAATTGGAGGTGTACCTGTGGATGTATTTTAAGGCCTACCTTCAAACTCCATGCCTCTTTGCTTGACATCATGGGAAAATCAAATGAAATCAGCCAAGACCTCAAAAAACAAATCGTGGACCTTCACAAGTCTTGTTCATCCTTGGGAGCAATTTCTAAATGCCTGAAGGTTCCACATTCATCTGTACATACAATAGTACGCAAGTATAAACACCATGGACCACGCCGCCATCATACCGCTCAGGAAGGAGATGCTTTCTGTCGCATAGAGATGAACGTAGTTTGGTACGAAAAGTGGAAATCAATCCCAGAATAACAGCAAAGGACCTTGTGAAGATGCTGGAGGAATCAGGTGGACATGTATCTATATCCACAGTAAAACGAGTCCTGTATCGACATAACCTGAAAGGCTCCTCGGCAAGGAGGAAGCCAATGCTCCAAAACCGCCATAAAAAAGCCAGACTACAGTTTGAAGTGCACATGGGGACAAAGATCTTGATTTTTGGAGAACTTTCCTCTGGTCTAATGAAACAAAAATGGAAATTTTTGGCCATAATGACCATCGTTATGTTTGGAGGAAAAAGGGTGAGGCTTGCAAGCCGAAGAGCACCATCCCAACTGTGAAGCATGGGGGCGGCAGCATCATGTTGTGGGGGTGCTGTGCTGCAGGAGGGACTGGTGCACTTAACAAAATAGATGACATCATGAGGAAGGAAAATTATGTGGATATTTTGAAGCAACATCTCGAGACATCAGCCAGGAGGTTAAAGTGCAGTCGCAAATGGGTCTTCCAAATGGACAATGACCCCAAGCATACCTCCAAAGTTCTGACAAAACAGCTTAAGGACAACAAAGTCAAGGTATTGGAGTGGCCATCACAAAGCCGTGACCTAAATCTGATGGAATATTTCTGGGCAGAACTGAAAAAGCATGTGCGAGCAAGGAGGCCTACAAACCTGACTCAGTTACACCAGTTCTGTCTGGAGGAATGGGCCAAAATTCCAGGAACATATTGTGAGAAGCTTGTGGAAGCTTGTGGAAGGCTACCCAAAACGTTTGACCCAAGTTAAACAATTTAAAGGCAGTGCTACCAAATACTAACAAATTGTATTAAATTTCTGACCTACTGGGAATGTGATGAATGAAATAAAAGCTGAAATAAATCTACTCAACTGTTATTCTGACTTTTCACATTCTTAAAATAAAGAAGTGATCCTAACTGACCTAAGACAGGGAATGTTTTCCACGATTAAATGTCAGGAACTGAGTTTAAATGTATATGACTAAGGTGTATGTAAACTTCTGACTTAAAATGTATATATACACTATATGGCCAAAAGTTTGTGGACACCATATGTGCTTGATGAACATTTGATTTCAAAACCTTAGGCATCAATTTCCCCCTTTGCTGTAATAACAGCTTTCACTCTTTTGGGAAGGCTTTCCACTATACTGTATGTAGTAACATGGCTGCAGGGATTTGCTCTCATTCAGATACAAGGCCATCAGTGAGGTCAGGAACTGATGTTGGTCGATGGGGCCTGACTTACAGTTGCTGTTCCAGTTCACCCCAAAAGTGATCAGTGGGGTTCAGGTCTGGGCTTTGTGCAGGCCAGTCAATTTCTTCCACGCCAGACACGGTAAACCATTTCTTTATGGACCTCACTTTGTTCACAGGGGCATTGTCATGCTGGAACAGAAAAGGGCTATCCCCAAATAGTTGCCACAAATTTGGAAGCACACAAAGCCCAAGCCATTACATAAAGAAACATTAAGATTTTTCTTTACTGGATTAATGGAGTAACCTAATTAGAACGGGGTGTCCACAAACTTTATTGTGTACACATATTGTGTGTGTGTGTGTGTGTGTGTGTGTGTGTGTGTGTGTGTATATATATATATATAAATAACTCCGCAAAAAAAGAAACATCCTCTCACTTTCAACTGCTTTTATTTTCAGCAAACTTAATGTGTCAATATTTGTATGAACGTAAAAAGATTCAACAACTTGAATTTGGGGGTGTGGGGGGAGGGGGGTGCAGAATCAAAAGTAACAGTCAGTATCTGGTGTGGCCACCAGCTGCATTACGTACTGCAGTGCATCTCCTCATGGACTGCACCAGATTTGCCAGTTCTTGCTGTGAGACGTTACCCCACTCTTCCACCAAGGCACTTGCAACTTCCCGGACATTTCTGGGGGTAATGGCCCTAGCCCTCACCCTCCGATCCAACAGGTCCCAGATGTGCTCAATGAGATTGAGATCTGGGCTCTTTGCTGGCCATGGCAGAACACTGACATTCCTGTCATGCAGGAAATCATGCACAGAACGAGCAGTATGGCTGGTGGCATTGTCATGCTGGAGAGTCATGTCAGGATGAGCCTGCAGGAAGGGTACCACATGAGCGAGGAGGATGTCTTCCCTGTAACGCACAGCATTGAGATTGCCTGCAATGACAACAAGCTCATTCTGATGATGCTGTGACACACCGCCCCAGACCATGATGGACCCTCCACCTCCAAATCGATCCCGCTCCAGAGTACAGGCCTCGGTGTAACGCTCATTCCTTTGATGATAAACACGAGTCCTACCATCACCCCTGGTGAGACTAAACTGCGACTTGTCATTGAAGAGCACTTTTTGCCAGTCCTGTCTGGCCCAGCGGAGGTGGGTTTGTGCCCATAGGCGACGTTGTTTCCGGTGATGTCTGGTAAGGACCTGCCTTACAACAGGCCTACAAGCCCTCAGTCCAGCCTCTCTCAGCCTATTGCGGACAGTCTGAGCACTGATGGAGGGATTGTGCGTTCCTGGTGTAACTCAGGCAGTTGTTGTTGTCATCCTGTTCCTGTCCCGCAGGTGTTATATTCGGATGTACCGATCCTGTGCAGGTGTTGTTACACGTGGTCTGACACTGCGAGGACGATCAGCTGTCCTTCTTGTCTCCCTGTAGTGCTGTCTTAGGCGTCTCACAGTACGGACATTGCAATTTATTGCCCTGGCCACATCTGCAGTCCTCATGCTTCCATGCAGCATGCTTAAGGCACTTTCACGCAGATGAGCAGGGACCCTGGGCATCTTTCTTTTGGTGTTTGTCAGAGTCAGTAGAAAGGTCTCTTTAGTGTCCTAAGTTTTTATAACTGTGACCTTAATTGCCTACCGTCTGTAAGCTGTTAGTGTCTTAACGACCGTTCCACAGGTGCAACTCAGCAAAAAAAAGAAACATCCCTTATATCATTATTATTATTATTATTATTATTATTATTATTATTATCTTTTTTTTTTTTTTTTTCAGTAAAAAAAAAAAAAAAAACATAATTCCACACATGTAGTCTCACTCATAATTGTTCAGGACAAAGTGATGTAACATATAACTAATTATTTTCTTTTCAGTGCATTTATCAGACATTTACCATTAATAAAAAGAAAAATACAAAATTTTTCTACTGTCACAACGGCAAAGCATCAGAAGTTATAGAGTGACCCTAATGACTTATTCTGAAGGTGGCTACATTTTTCTGTATGGAGCTATCAGTTATGAAATTACCAACAAAGAGATTTCCCTTTTTTGTCCATCTTTCCCCTGCATCTTCTTCCAACTGTTTTCATTCTTAACCGCATAAGATAACTATCCAATCAGAAGGCGTCGTCAAGCTGGTGTCGTGTAGAAAACGTTCGTCCAATCATTTGACGTCTAATTATATTGGCACATTATCCTGCTGAAAGAGACCACTGCAATCAGGGAATACTATTGCCATGAAGGGGTGTACGTGGTCTGCAACAATGTTTGGGTAGGTGGCACGTGTCAAATTGACGTCCACATGAATGGCCGGACCCAGAGTTTCCCAGCAGAACATTGCCCAGAGCATCACAATTCCTCCAACTGCTTGTCATCTTTCCACAATGCATCCTGATGCTAACACTTCCCCAGGGAAATGGCACACACACACATGGCCGTCCACGTGATGTAAAAGAAAACTGGACAAATCGGACCAGGCAACCTTCTTCAGCTGCTCCAAGGTCAAGTTCCGATGTTCACGTGCCTATTGTAAGCGCTTTCGGTGATGGACAAGGGTCAACATGGGCACTCTGTAGTTTCAGACCAGACGGGATAGCCTCCATTGCCCTCGCGCATCGATGAGCCTTGGGCATCCAACACCCTGTCGCCGGTTTGTGGTTTGTCTCTCCTCGGACCACTTTCGGTAAGTACTCGCAACTGCTGAACGGGAGCACCTGACAAGGCTTGCCATTTTAGAGTTGCTCTGACCCAGTCATCTGGCCTTAACAATTTGGCCCTTGTCAAAGTCGCTCAGGTCTTTACTCCTGCCCATTTCTCCTACATTCAACATGTTAACTACAAGAACTGATTGTTTGTTTACCATCTAATCTACACAGAACTTGACATATGGCCTTGTTAGGAGATGATTATTGATATTCGCTTCACCTGTGAGTGGTCATAATGTTTTGGCTCAACAGTGTATATTCACC
The DNA here is from genome assembly GCF_019703515.2 of Myxocyprinus asiaticus. Classification (NCBI taxonomy): domain Eukaryota; kingdom Metazoa; phylum Chordata; class Actinopteri; order Cypriniformes; family Catostomidae; genus Myxocyprinus; species Myxocyprinus asiaticus. Next base: position 26,710,675 of record NC_059389.1, read on the forward strand.
AGATTACCATTTAAATTGTTTTTTTTTTTCATACCAGTCTATTGTTGTATAATTGATTTCAGATTTACCTGCCCCTAAATAGCACATATTAAACAAAACAAACTTTACCAACTGAAAAGGTCTTTTCCTGTATAATTGGACAGTTCATGGCCAGATGAAACTGCAATGTATACCAGACGTTATGTTCAGTGTTGCCAACTTAGCGACTTTGTCGCTAGATTTAGCGACTTTTCAGACCCCTTTAGCGACAACTTTTCTTAAAAGCACCTAGCGACAAATCTAGCGACTTTTTGGACAAACCTTAGCTACTTTCCGTAGAAGAGTCGTCAGTACTGCCGTGCGAGCGTGAGGTCTTGCTTTCCCACCGCAGGCACACCTCTCTCTGCGTCTACTCTTTTCAGTGAGTGCTAGAGAGGAGCAGCGCATTCAGTTGACCGCACGGCAGCTGACACAGACGTGAATGAGCTGCGCATGTGCAAACAGAGTTGCCAAGGTCCAATCACTAATCTGTATTATTTGCTGCTCCTCTGTTTTAATTTAAACAATTTAATTTGACCATTATTTTTCTTATCTAATCACTCACTGTTACCCAGACGGAGGCTGTGCACTGTGTGAGAGAAAAAATAAGACATTCTGTCACTTTTAACTTTCTCTCTGAGTGATCATTTTACATGTAAATATAGCCAAAATCACAGCATAGCCGTTGTCTTTAACTGATGTTATAAAATCAGGATTTTAGCGGTGCAGAGCAGCAGCTTGGAAATTGCTTGTGATTACTGGTTAACATGTAGTCTTAATGGGTGGTGTTTTAGTCACTATTTCATACTCGTTACATTGTCTGACAACAGAAACGGAACAAATATGTACATGAGAACAGCTTTATTGGGAATTTGGCTGTTTTATAATACAGTATGTGAGCACAGAGAGTAGGAGAGAAGAAAACAGATGTAAAGGGCTGACACTAGGCAGAATGCAAATACAACGTGATGACATCATGGATATGCTAATTAACGAATTACATTATTTAGCGACTTTTTGAGCAGGCTTTAGCTACTTTTCATTGAAAGTAGATGGCAACATTGGTTATGTTATTAGTCGAAGATCTTGATGTCCCAGTACTGCTGAAACTATTTACTGCTTTATTTGCATAAGCCATTATTAGAGCTGAAATGTGTGTCTGTTTTCAGGTGACCAGAGCCATTAGTCTGAAGATCAAAGGGAAGCTGCATCAGGCCAGAGTGGTGATGTGTGTTGGCAATGCTGTCTGGGTTGATCCCATGGTATACTTGAGTTCTTTTGACATTTTGAATGTTGACATAGTTGCTGGCCATTTCCATCCAAAGTGACTTTCGTTTTCTGGTCTGCTAAACTTTCACATTAATCAAATGAGCCGAAGTTTATCATCAATCAAACATGGGTTTGCACCAAACGTAAGAATGCAGTATAAGATGGACATTTGTTTGAACAGACTTGATCATAAGAGTAATGCTTTTACCACCACATCGTTTAGCCTCTGAAAACACGTTCTGACATTTGTTTTTCTGCTTACTCTGTTAAAACAGGTGCGTATGACACGTGTTCCAGGTTTAAAGACCTACATTAATGAGTATAATGTCCACACTGAGATCTTGAACTTTGGGTTTGGTGTGAATAACCCTCAACACTTGGAACTGCTGAAGAGTGTTTTCCAGGGAGAGGAGAACTCCAGCATACTGGATCAGCTCCTAACAGGAAACAGGTGACCATAATCACTGCTGTTAAAGCATTCGCAGTCTTATGTATTAATGCCTTTGCTTCAGGGATGAATGTCTATTGCTGAGTTCGGAATCGCATACTACCCATACTGCTCTTACTACTACTGCCATATCTGTCTATGGCTAAAATTAGTAAGAGTAGTATGGTAGTATGTTGTTCCAGTCTCGGCCCATGTCCTATTTCAACATACATTCCAAAGGAAAAGAACATTTAAATTTTGTTTAAAAAAAATATAATAGTATATTTTCTGTTGTGAAAGTGACATAAAATAATGCAGAAATGCTGATCCCAGCTCCCTTCTATAGAAACAAATCTCTGATCCAGAATGTGTTATTCTGAGGCACTTCCATGTTATACATTGCTGTGAAAAAGTATTTGCCCCCATCCTGATCCATTCTTCTGTTTTTGTGTATGTCTTATACTACTAAATAGTTTCAAAAATTCAAACTAAATCTAACATAAAACAAAGGCAATCAGAGTAAACACAAAATACAGTTTACAAACGATAATGTTATTTATAGCAAAAAGGTTATCCAATACCAACTGGGCCTGTGTGAAAAACTATTTGCCCCCTTAGTTGATAAATCCCTAAATCTAAGAAACTGCGTTCATAATGGGGTTCAGCTGGACTAAACACACCCAGGCCTGATTACTGCCAGCCCTGTTCAATCAAATTAACACCTAAATAGGACTTTTTCAGCAGCATGAAGTTGGCTAAATGTTCTCACTCAGGAGCACTCAATGCAATGGTTGAAAGAAATTCCAGAAAGGTTTAGGAAAAAGGTGATTGAAATACATCAGTCTGGGTAGGGTTGCAAAGCTATTTCAGAGGTTCTGGAACTCCAAATAACCACAGTGGGAGCCATTATCTCCAAATGGAGCAAACATTGCAAAGTAGCGAACCTTCCCAGAAGTGGCCAACCTTCCAAAATTCCTCCAAGAGTACAGTGACAACTCCTCCAGGAAGACACAAAAAAGCCAAAGACAGCATCCAAGGAACTACAGGCCTCTCTCGCATCAATAAAGGTCACTGTTCATGACTCCTATATCAGAAAGACACTGGCCAAAAATGGCATCCATGGAAGAGTGGCGAGGCGAAAACATTAGTTCTCGTCTGAATTTTGCCAAAACACACCTTGATGATCCTCGAACCTTTTGGGGGAATGTTCTGTGGACTGATGAGTCGAAAGTGGAACCATTTAGAAGACAGGGGTCCCGTTACATCTGGCGTAAATAAAGCACAGAATTCCACAAAAAGAACATCATACCTACGGTCAAGCATGGTGGTGGTAGTGTGATGGTGTGGCAGCTCTTTGCTGCTTCAGGGCCAGGGCGACTTGCAATATTTGAGGGAAACAAAATTCTGCTCTCTACCAGAAAATCCTAAAGGAGAACGTCCGGGTCATCAGTCCATGAGTTGAAGCTCAAGCTCAACTGGATTATGCAGCAAGACAATGATCCAAAGCATAGGAGTAAGTCCACCACTGAATGGCTTAAAAGAAGCAAAATGAAAGTTTTGGAGTGGCCTAGTCAAAGTCCTGACTTGAACCCGATTGAGATGCTGTGGCAGGACCTTAAACGGGCAGTTCATGCTCAAACCCTCCAATGTGGCTGAACTAAAGTAGTTCTGCAAAGAAGAGTGGGCCAAAATTCCACCACAAGATCTCTTGATACCAAGCCAAGGTCAGGTAGACCAAGAAAGATTTCAGACACAACTGCCAGAAGAATTGTTTGGGATACAAAGAAAAACCCACAAGTAACCGCAGGAGAAATACAGGCTGCTCTGGAAAAAGACGGTGTGGTTGTTTCAAAGAGCACAATATGATGATACTTGAACAAAAATGAGCTGCATTGTTGAGTTGCCAGAAAGAAGCCTTTACTGCGCCAATGCCACAAAAAAGCCCGGTTACTATATGCCCGACAACACCTTGACACGCCTCACAGCTTCTGGCACACTGTAATTTAGAGTGACGAGACCAAAATAGAGTTTTATGGTCACAACCATAAGCTCTATGTTTGGAGAGGGGTCAACAAGGCCTATAGTGAAAAGAATACCATCCCAACTGTGAAGCATGGTGGTGGCTCACTGATGTTTTGGGGATGTGTGAGCTCTAAAGGCACAGGGAATCTTGTGAAAATTGATGGCAGGATGAATGCAGCATGTTATCAGAAAATACTGGCAGACAATTTGCATTCTTCTGCACGAAAGCTGCACGTGGGACGCTCTTGGACTTTCCAGCACGACAATGACCCTAAGCACAAGGCCAAGTTGACCCTCCAGTGGTTACAGCAGAAAAAGTTGAAGGTTCTGGAGTGGCCATCACAGTCACCTGACCTTAATATCATCGAGCCACTCTGGAGAGATCTCAAATGTGCGGTTCATGCAAGACGACCAAATACTTTGCATGACCTGGAGGCATTTTGCAAAGACGAATGGGCAGGTATACCACTTGCAAGAATTTGGGGCCTCATAGACAACTATTACAAAAGACTGCATACTGTCATTGATGCTAAAGGGGGCAAAACACAGTATTAAGAACTACGGGTATGCAGACTTCTGAACGGGTCATTTAATTTTTTTCATTGTTGCCATGTTTTGTTTTATGATTGTGCCATTCTGTTATAACCTACATTTGAATATGAATCCCATCAGAAATAAAAGAAATGTGTTTTGCCTGCTCACTCATGTTTTCTTTAAAAATGGTACATATATTACCAATTCTCCAAGGGTATGCAAACATTTGCACACAACTGTATAAATGATGCAATCCAAAGTGCATTTGAACAGCGGTGAAACACTTTCTTATGATGTGTTACATTCATTCGAGCAGACAGAGAAGTAAGTTTGGAGCAGAATAAATAGAAATAAACCTTTTGTAAATTGTCAGCTTTACACTAAGCAATTAAACTGCTATTTAATTCAGCAAAAGAGAAACGTCCCTTTTTCAGGACACTATATTTTAAAGATAATTTTGTAAAAATCCAAATAACTTTACAGATCTTTATTGTAAAGGGTTTAAACAATGTTTTCTATGCTTGTTCAATGAACCATTAACAATTAATGAACATGCACCTGTGGAACGGTCGTTAAGACACTACCAGCTTACAGACGTAGGCAATTAAGGTCACCGTTATAAAAACTTAGGACACTAAAGAGACCTTTCTACTGACTTTGAAAAACACCAAAAGAATTATGCCCAGGGTCCCTGCTCATCTGCGTGAATGCGCCTTAGGCATGCTGCATGGAGGCATGAGGACTCCAGATGTGGCCAGGGCAATAAATTGCAATGTCTGTACTGTGAGACACCTAAGACAGCGCTACAGGGAGACGGGAAGGACAGCTGATCGTCCTCGCGGTGGCAGACAACGTGTAACAACACCTGACAGGTTCGGTACATCCGAATATCACACCTGTGGGATAGGTACAGGATGGCAACAACAACTGCTCGAGTTACACCAGAAACGCACAATCCCTCCATCAGTGCTCAGACTGTCCGCAGTAGGCTGAGAGAGGCTGGACTGGGGGCTTGTAGGCCTGTTGTAAGGCAGGTCCTTACCAGACATCACCGGCAACAACGTCGCCTATGGGCACAAACCTACCTTCGCTGGGCCAGACAGGACTGGCAAAAAGTGCTCTTCACTGATGAGATGCGGTTTAGTCTCACCAGGGGTGATGATCAGACTCGCGTTTATCATCGAAGGAATGAGCGTTACACCAAGACCTGTACTCTGGAGCGGGATCGATTTGGAGGTGGAGGGTCCATCATGGTCTGGGGCGGTGTGTCACAGCATCATCAGGATGAGCTTGTTGTAACTGCAGGCAATCTCAACGCCATGCGTTACAGGGAAGACATCCTCCTCCCTCATGTGGTACCCTTCCTGCAGGCTCATCCTGACACGACCCTCCATCATGACAATGCCACCAGCCATACTGCTCGTTCTGTGCAAGACAGGAATGTCAGTGTTCTGCCGTGGCCAGCGAAGAGCCCAGATCTCAATCTCATTGAGCACATCTGGGACCTGTTGGATCAGAGGGTGAGGGCTAGGGCCATTCCCTCCAGAAATGTCCAGGAACTTGCAAGTGTCTTGTTTGAAGAGTGGGGTAACATGTCACAGCAAGAACTGGCAAATTTGGTGCAGTCTATGAGGAGGAGATGCACTGCAGTACTTAATGCAGCTGGTGGCCACACCAGATACTGACTGTTACTTTTGATTTTGACCCCCCCTTTGTTCAGGGACACATTATTCCATTTCTGTTAGTCACATGTCTGTGAAACGTGTTCAGTTTATGCCTTAGTTTTTGAATCGTTTTATGTTCATATATACAAATATTTACACATGTTAAGTTTGCTGAAAATAAAAGCAGTTGAAAGTGAGAGGACATTTCTTTAAAAGCTCTTTAAACTTCTCAGCTTTTGATACTTGGGACCGTTGAGGGACTTGTACACCACAATTACAAAAGGTGCAAACATTCACTGATGCTCAAGAAGGCAGCACACAACTATATGCATATTATACTTTACAGGTGCATCTCAATAAATTAGAATGTCGTGGAAAAGTTCATTTATTTCAGTAATTCAACTCAAATTGTGAAACTCGTGTATTAAATAAATTCAATGCACACAGACTGAAGTAGTTTAAGTCTTTGGTTCTTTTAATTGTGATGATTTTGGCTCACATTTAACAAAAACCCACCAATTCACTATCTCAGAAAATTAGAATACATCATAAGACCAATAAAAAAAACATTTTTAGTGAATTGTTGGCCTTCTGGAAAGTATGTTCATTTACTGTATATGTACTCAATACTTGGTAGGGGCTCCTTTTGCTTTAATTACTGCCTCAATTCGGCGTGGCATGGAGGTGATCAGTTTGTGGCACTGCTGAGGTGGTATGGAAGCCCAGGTTTCTTTGACAGTGGCCTTCAGCTCATCTGCATTTTTTGGTCTCTTGTTTCTCATTTTCCTCTTGACAATACCCCATAGATTCTCTATGGGGTTCAGGTCTGGTGAGTTTGCTGGCCAGTCAAGCACACCAACACCATGGTCATTTAACCAACTTTTGGTGCTTTTGGCAGTGTGGGCAGGTGCCAAATCCTGCTGGAAAATGAAATCAGCATCTTTAAAAAGCTGGTCAGCAGAAGGAAGCATGAAGTGCTCCAAAATTTCTTGGTAAATGGCTGCAGTGACTTTGGTTTTCAAAAAACACAATGGACCAACACCAGCAGATGACATTGCACCCCAAATCATCACAGACTGTGGAAACTTAACACTGGACTTCAAGCAGCTTGGGTTATGAGCTTCTCCACCCTTCCTCCAGACTCTAGGACCTTGGTTTCCAAATGAAATACAAAACTTGCTCTCATCTGAAAAGAGGACTTTGGACCACTGGGCAACAGTCCAGTTCTTCTTCTCCTTAGCCCAGGTAAGACGCCTCTGACGTTGTCTGTGGTTCAGGAGTGGCTTAACAAGAGGAATACGACAACTGTAGCCAAATTCCTTGACACGTCTGTGTGTGGTGGCTCTTGATGCCTTGACCCCAGCCTCAGTCCATTCCTTGTGAAGTTCACCCAAATTCTTGAATCGATTTTGCTTGACAATCCTCATAAGGCTGCGGTTCTCTCGGTTGGTGTGCATCTTTTTCTTCCACACTTTTCCCTTCCACTCAACTTTCTGTTAACATGCTTGGATACAGCACTCTGTGAACAGCCAGCTTCTTTGGCAATGAATGTTTGTGGCTTACCCTCCTTGTGAAGTGTGTCAATGATTGTCTTCTGGACAACTGTCAGATCAGCAAATTGTGTAGCCTAGTGAACCAAACTGAGAGACCATTTTGAAGGCTCAGGAAACCTTTGCAGGTGTTTTGAGTTGATTAGCTGATTGGCATGTCACCATATTCTAATTTTTTGAGAGAGTGAATTGGTGGGTTTTTGTTAAATGTGAGCCAAAATCATCACAATTAAAAGAACTAAAGACTTAAACTACTTCAGTCTGTGTGCATTGAATTTATTTAATACACGAGTTTCACAATTTGAGTTGAATTACTGAAATAAATGAACTTTTCCATGACATTCTAATTTATTGAGATGCACCTGTATGTAAATACCTGTTATGTATATTCTGAAGGGCAGTACTAAATAAAATGTAAAAGATTTTTTTATCTCTTATATTTATATAAATTCTGAAAGAGATGTGAAAACTTATGAGAATGCAAATTTGTGCACTCAACTATATAGTATATATTGTATAATAAACGCTCAAATTAATGAGATATCAGCTGTCTTTGGCTTTCTATCTTGTTTTTGAACAATCTAAATTGAGCAATTCTGTGATGTGGCAACTAAAACAGCCATTTGACTCCTAAATGTTTCAGTTTTGGAGCCAATGGCTCCTTAGTCATTTTTTAGTCTGGAGCCCTGCTTTTCTGAATACTGTAGGAAAATGATACAGTAGATCTTTGTTCTTATAATGTTTAAACATTCTACTTAAGTCCGTAGATTTGACGTGCACATTTTAATAAAGGAGAAGGTAAAGATGTAATTGATACTCATTAGAATTATTAGACTGTTATTGTTTCCTTTTTGGATGAAAAGTCATGCTCGGCAGGTACGGAAATGATAAATCTGCTTTGTTCTTATAATGCTTAAATACTATAAAGTTTCGTGGCAGATTTCGGTCGTGAACATCTCAAAATTATTCACTGACTCACTCATAGCACATAAGATGCTCATTTGTTGCCACTTAGTGGAATCTCCAGAAGTGGTCACTAAACTAATCAATTAATGAAACTGAACAAATTTGTAAAAACAAGCAAGCCACACCAAATTTCCCTTTATTTTTGCAGCTAATTCTGCACAATTGTGCAGATTATTTTCTATACTTGAATCATTCAAATAGCTTAAGTTGGTGCTTTTAGCTTATTCTTTAAAAAATAACACCTGAAAAATATGTCTGTGGATCAGTGATTGAGTTTGCATCCCTGAAAAAAAATAAAATAATAATAATTCCCACTGGGTCGGTAGCCTGCTGATTCGGCCTTAATACCTCAGGATGTGAATACATTTTCAATAATTCAACGATCAGAGTCGGCTTATACCACGGTTACCACATGATTTAAATGGACGCATGTGTTTTTGCTGAAATATTACACTTGTTGGGTGCATAAAATGCCCTGGAAATTTGTGCCTTGTTTAGGCAATAACATCATCTTCCAATCGTTTGTGGATTCTGTTAATAGAATTAGTCAGAAAATCTATTATTTGTTGTGTCATATAGAAAGCTACAGGCTACATTGATTAGTATTTCTCATAAGCATCCTTTATTCTTGTAAAAATACTCAGACCGCATAAAACATTTACAAACCATATAGCCTTGTAATTGTGTATTTATTGGATTTATATTTCATCTATCAGAGCATCCTTTGTTGCTATAGATCCTCAATGGCATCAGATCCACATTTTCATAACAGTATGAGAGCGCCCTCTGTCTGCTCGTTTGAATGTCATCATGAGGAAAGTGTTTTAATCTACCTGCTGTTGAAACGCTCCTCAGATTGTGTAGTTTAAAAGCATAAATTTTTTCCAACTAAAGACCAAATATCAATGAAACAAATGACAATAAAATGCAGTTATACCTTCAGTAATCAAAATACTTTTTGAAAGTAACTGTATGCTGTTTACCAACGATTTCAATTGTAACTGTAGTGAAATACAGTTACTCATATTTTGTATTTTAAACATGTAACGCCATTACATGCATTCCGTTATTCCCCAACCCTGTATATATACACTGCCTGGTCAAAAAAAAAGTTGCATACACTAATATTTCATTGGACCGCTTTTAGCTTTGATTATGGCGGTCATTTGTCGTGCCATTGTTTCGATAACCTTATGCAATGTCACAACATTTATTTCCATCCAAAGTTGCATTCATTTTTGTTCGAGATCTTGTATTGACGACAGGAGAGTCGAACCCCTCCGTAAAGTATTCTCCAGCACATCCCAAAGACTTTCAATGGGGTTAAGGTCAGGACTCGGTGGTGGCCAGTTCATGTGTGAAAATGATTCCTCATGCTCCCGGAACCACTCTTTCACAATTTGAGCCTGATGAATCTTGGCGTTATACATTGCCTCCAGTGGCTTGTACAGTGAGCACTATGCATGACGGGTGCATAGCGTCATGCGCTTCCCTTCTTACCGTGACACGCCCATCGCTTTGGAATAGGGTAAATCTGGACTCAATAGACCACATGACCTTTTACCATTGCTCCACAGTCCAATCTTTATGCTCCCTAGCAAATTGAAGTCATTTTTTCCAATTAGCCTCACCAACAAGTGGCTTTCTTGTGGCCACACAGCTGTTTAGTCCCAATCCTGTAAGTTCTCTTCGCATTGTGCATGTGGAAATGCTCTTACTTTCACTATTAAACATAGCCGTGAGTTCTTCTGTCGATTTTTTACGATGTGACTTCAAACGTTTTAGTGATCTCCGATCACGATCATTCAAGATTTTTTCCGACCACATTTCTTCCACAAAGCTGATGGTTCACCACTATCCTTCCAGGTTTTAATAATGCGTTGGACAGTTCTTAACCCAATTCCAGTGATTTCAGCAATCTCCTTAGTTGTTTTCTTTGTTTGATGCAGACCAATAATTTGCCTCTTCAGAAACACAGTAACATCTTTTCCACGACCACGGGATACGTCTTTCGATATGGTTGTTTAAGCTGTGAGAAGTTACACACTGCATCAGTTATGATTAAAAAATTGTTGCCAGCTGAAACATATTAATCACTGCAATAATGATCCAATCATAGGCTCTTAAGTATCTGTTATTTAAATCCAAATGGGGATTTTTTTTTGGGGTGGGGGGCAGGCATTGTATAATTTTAGTCATTGTTGTCATTTTGTTTGACAGCAGTGAGAGCTCTTCAGTGTGCTCGCAGCAAAGAGTTGAGGTGACTGAAGGTGCTCTTACCAGCAGGATGAGAGACACTGTCAGCAGTCACACTGCAGTTGAGCTCTCTGAGACCTCCAAGAGCGTCATTGCTGCAGTGTGTAATGGAGCAGTAAATAACACTGATTCAGACTCTTCAGAAGAGAACATGAATAGCATGAGGTTGGTAGAAGGCAGTGGTATCCTCACTTGCCAACACTGTTTTAAGCAAGCATCGCTATTACAAATGTTTGTACTAATGTTGAACAAACCCCTAAACCTTAATGTTGAATTTCGGCATGTAATTAATGTTAGTGCTACAGACATGAATGATACCTCAAATAAATGTGTCTTTTGTTTGAGGAGAAGTGAACCGTTACTTTTCTAAATTGATCACACTTACGAAATCCCATAGACTTAGCATTGAAGTAGGGATCCGAGCCTTATCTACAGACTATAATATCATAGAGACTAGAGCATGGGCTGTACTGATCCAAAACTACCCAGAACACCCTAGCTACTGCATAGAAACAGCCTGGCATCATAGCAGTGAGTTTTGCATGGGAAAGCAAAACAAAACAAAATAATCCAGTTTTGAGTTTTGTTTTTGCTTAGTTTTCTGTGTTTATGGTTTCTGTTTATTCAAATATTTCTGAAGCTTTGCTCAGTGCATTTCTGTGGCTCACCTTGTCATTGTTTTTTGCCTTTTATAGCCCTTCTGATCTGAATGGATTGTCATCTCCAAACCAGAGCAGACCTACTAGCCCTGAAACAGGCATGTCCATCCAGATGTAAGACATAGGTTTGAGCTAGTTCATTCATTAATACTTGATGTAACACTTGCTTTTTGGCCACATAGATGAGTTTATAATCAGAGATGACGTTCTAAATGCCAAGAAATTACAGACACCAAAAAATTTAAAAAATTCAGGCATTTTCTCATTCCAGCCTACCAGGTGAGTTTTAAATGTATTGGCATTCAGCAATACTATCTGTACAGTTTAAGACATTATACTTATTCATTATTGTTTAATAAATGTTTATACTCTTTCTGTTTTTTCCCCATTTAGTTTTCATCCACAGATCAAATGGTTCCAGAGAAATGAGTTTGTCACTGTTTATGTGAAGCTTATCAATCCAGTGATGCAGAAGTGTGAATTCTTCTCTGACACAATCATTTACAGGTCAGATTAAAGTATAATCATAAAATGGATAGTTCTGGTACTGGATGCTCATTGGTTAATACAGCTTTCCAGCCGTATTAACATACATGATATAGTTACAGCTATGATGCCAAATGCCTCATTGTATATCAAGTTGTTTCTTGGTTTGGGATCATTTTGATGATGTTTCAGTGGGTATGTGAATGACCGTCATTACTATGCAAAGCTTGAGCTGTTCAGTGACATCATTGCAAAGGAATGTTCATGGAAAATGAAGTGTAATGAGCCTGTGATGAAGCTGATAAAGAAAGAAAAACGGGACTGGAAAACACTCCTCAAACAAAAGGTACACTTTTACACATGCCATTACCTGTAGGGATGTCAATTTTATGTTAATTTAGTATGATTATTTAAAAAAAAAAAAAAAAAAAAAAAAATTTATAATGTCCCCTACCCATACAGAAATTTCGTAATACTTGTAATTGAAGTACCATCTAAATGCAAGGAATATTTTTTAGTCTACAGTCAACCCAGCGGTAGCTGCTACTACAAGCAATGCACTTTGCCAGACCACTTTTATAGAGAGCAGACAGCACAGAATGAGTAAGGAGCTGTTGAAAGAGAATGCATCCTGCATTCAAAAACAGCTAGACGGAGTGCCACAAAATGCATGGGTCTCGAGATACGATTTTCAGACAAACTACTATTAACATAAAACAGCATCTTAATGCGGTGCTCATAGCACAAGACACTGAAAACAGCTAGACGAAATGGTCATTGACATCCATCTTATTCGTGTGTACATAGACCAACATTTAAAAAAAACTGCAGATGAAACACAAGAGTGTGAACTACCTCTGTATGCTTATGTTCAATGAATGGAAATAAAGGATGCACTGACTTGTAACCACTTTTTGGATGTCTATTCAATGCCTACTCGATGCCAATAAAAACAATAATGTTTTTGAATTATCTTATTGGGAGGATTTTCTCAGCCATTGTTGTGATTATTTGCAATTACTTTGATCAAAGTTGTACTAAGGAACTTTTGGGCTGTCTATCGGAGTCTGTGGTTGAAACCTAATATTGCAGTAACTTGTGTGGGAACTAGGGCTGCCAGTCAATTAAAATGTTTTATCAAATTAATTACATACTATGCCGATTAATTAATCAAATTAATCGCAGTTAATCGCATATACAAATAAATTTGCTCCAATTGAGCAAAATGCCATAAATTCTCATCAAAATAAAATTCTTTAATACACAATATAAATGCTCAAAGTTGAAATAAGAGTTGCTCATATACCTTTCTCAATAAGAAAAGACCACAAATAAGCGTTCAAAAATAGTGGGGTACATTCAGTCTGATCAGGTGCAGAACAAGCAATAGAACTGAACAAAACCTGTCCAGAAAAAAGTATGTGAAAGTGTATATTTATATTTTAATCATTTGTTTGTCATCATTATTTTAATAAAAATATAACTTTGCAAAAGTACAAAAATTCTACATAATAATTATATCATGAAATTGTATATATAATAATGATATGAGCTATTACTGTTTGAAATAATGTGTACAATTTACAAGTAATAACATTGAGTTTACATTTATTTGTATAAGAAACACTAAAAAGTTTACTGTCACTTTAAGGGTCCAGCGATCATCAATGAGAATCTCTGTTTCTTTAGCGCATCCAAGCTGTGAGAGATTAAATTTATATTTCGTTTACTTTATCTGACTGTAAAGAACAGAAAGGAAATTTTATTCAATGAAAGTGGAGTGCGCTGCCTCTTTAAAGGACACACAATACATGGAGGAAACAAACTGCTTTAATCTCAAGCACTTCAAGCACTTATGTGAACCCTTTAAACAGTGTAGAAAAAGTGCATTAGGGGTCAAATCTAGCGATAGAGACATTGATGTTTGAAGGGTCACTTTATTTATGATCACGTGGAAGGAAAACAATGTTGCAAATTTTGAAATCGAGTTATGCCACGATATGGTTGGTAATTCATTTTTTTTTGCGATATATATTGAAATTATATAGCACTAAACACTTGCTTTATCATATAATTGTTGAAATCAGATAAATGATAAACAATTGTTTTTGAATAGGCTACCTTTATAATTGTTGTACAATGTGCAATAATGTATTCATGGCATCTAATTACATCTGTTGATTGGTTTGGTCTTGTTACTATTTTTCTGAAGAAATTATACACTTTTTTTTCTCTCTCTCTGCAGAGTGCATTTGTCAGCTATGAATTTGAGTACATTGATGAGGCTGTAGTTTCTACAGTAAATGGTGAGCACTGAATATGTATCTGTTATATTTACAAGAATGTTCTGGGTTTAATAGATATTTTCAGTCATCTTGATTCAGCAATTTCATTTCTTCCATAGGGATTTCATAGAATCCTTCATAAGAGTTGTAAGCCAAGAACCAAACAGACCAGCTCCAAAGTGGATCAAAACATTACAAACTTTGATTTGAAGCAAAAACATTTTTAAAAATCAGACAAAAAGACAAAGGTACAAGACTGTGTACTTAAAGTCTTTGGAAATATATAAAACTATTGATTATAAGCATAGAAGCAATATATTTTCATTTAATTAAAAAGTATTCAGATATTTACAATTATATAAGTAGTTTTGAGAGTCTAGAAAGACCGACACGATTTCTGAATATAAAGTTGAAATCAGTGTTATTATAGTTAAAGAACTGAAACTAAAACTAAATAAAAACATTTTCGTTAACTAAAATAAAAATAACAACTGAAATTATTGGGAAAACTGAAACTAAACTAAAATACTTTTTCATAAAAATTTGTTTTAGTTTTTGATATACTAGGGTGAATATGGACAAAATGGGACACTTTTAATTTTTATCCAAACACACATAACCTAACATTATACCTTTAAAAAAGCTTAGTATGCCTTCAAATTTAGTCAAAAGCAAAAATGAAGAAATGCTTGTTACTGGGAAGTGGAACCTTTGAAAACCCTCTTTTTACCAAATCCCAGATTTTTTTAAGCAGTAAAGTGGGACAGAGGAAAAACTATTCTCTAGAAAATATTTACAAAGTATTTGGAATTATTTTTTATATTTACAATTGTAACACATTTTTGATTGAAGAATGACTTTACGCTCTTTAACAAAAACACAAGCTGCACATTTCTGCTTTTTAAACCTTCCGGTTCAGTGCGCACATGTAAGTGCACTACATTAAATACTTCTTTTTCTACTTGAAATAATTTTATTTTGCAGTAATCAACGGCATTTAAATGCTGATATCTATGATGATAACATGGTCGTCCATCTTTTCCATCAGGGCAATTGTTCTTGGCCCAGGCAGGAGAGGAAGGCTGTTACGTCAGCTCAGAGAGTGACAGTGACTGAATGGGACGGATGCCAAATACTGTTGTACAACCATACACTTATTGAGCACATATAGCTTTATATCAGTTCTGGTTAAAATACATCCATACAGTTGCTATTTTACTGGATAGTGACCAATGATAATAATAAGGATAAGAGAGTAACAATTGAAAGATTTCTTTTCAAAGTACTGTAACAGTTGGAAGCATCACTACTCCCACACCTATCTCCTTTGAATGGCTTTCAGTAGAAATAAGTTTCTTAACACTGTGTCTACACTGAGATGTCGACTGAAGTGATCTTGTTTTGTCACGTTGTGAAAACAGTCTGTGTGTGTGTTAATTTGTTCCTTCTTTGGCACATTAGATTTGTTAAAGGAATTGTTCAATAGTGGTAATTTACACGCCCTGACGTTATTCCGAAACTGTATGACTTTCTTCTGTTGAGCTTGGAGAAATTTGAAAATGTTGATGCTGCACTTTTTCCCACTCAATGAAAGTGAGTGTTGACTTGAGGCTGTTGGTACCTAACATTCTGCCAAACATCTTTTGTGTTCAGCAGAAGAAAGTAAGGCATATGGGTTGGAACAACATGAGAGTGAGTAAATAATGACAGAATTTTCATTTTGGGTGAACTATACATTAATTAGAAGTTTCTTGAGTTCATTGATTTCAGAAACTGTTACTGCACACTTACACTAGCTTCAAAAACAAAAAAATGGCACCAAGCATATTTTTTCTTTCATGATTAATGCCATTAAATGAATGTTGGGAGCTCTAATTAAACCAGCTGTCAGCACACCTGAATTCATAAAATAATTGTTAGGCAGAGAGTGTTTCTGATTGGCTGAAAAAGCAGGCTATTATGGAGATCCTTATTTGTTTTCTCGCAATACTGCAGTTTTACTACAGTAACCATATTTTAACTATGGTAAACGTTTTTTTTTTTTTTTTTTTTTTTTTTTTGGAAAACCACAGTAACCACTAAATTAACCATGGTTTTACTACAGTAACCATATTTTAACAAACATCAACTCAATATTCCAGTAACTAGAACTATTAATAGAACTATATCAGGTGTTACAACAAGAATTCAGTACAGGGGCATTTTTGGCCCCTGCGTTTTGAATTTCGAGTGCATTTTTGTCACTTTCATGGTACTTTTGCCCCGAGCCCTCCTTATAGTGAAACCATGGTTAATTTTCATAAAGGTGTGTTTTTTGGTAGAAACCATGTATTTCAATACCATACTTGCACCACAACTTAACCATGGTTTTACTCAGTAAAGCTGCAGTAGTCAAGGTTTAATTTTTTAATGATTCTTTTTTTTTATTATTTCCATAGTTTTGGTTTTCCTGTGTTATTACTATCGTTTTAACACAAATATCATGGTTAAAATATGGTGACTGTAGGACTCTAGTGAGCATTCTAGTTAGTTCACCCAAAAATTACAGTTCTTATTTACTCACTCTCATGCCATCCCAGATGTGTATGACTGACTTTCATCTGCTGAACACAAAGATTTGTATAATATTTCAGATCTGTAAGTCCACACAATGCAAGTGAATGGTGACCAAAAGCACAAAGGCAGCATAAAAGTAATCCATATGACTCCAGTGGTTTAATCAATGTCTTCAGAAGTGATCCAATTGGTTTTGGGTGAGAACAGACCAAAATATAAATCCTTTTCACTGTACATCTTGACATCAGCAGTCTCCTTGGCAATCATGATTTCAAGCTCTATTACACTTCCTATTGCAATATAGCGTTCTGCGCATGCGTCAAGCACAAGGAAGTGCAATTGCTTGAAATCATGATCGTGCCTAGAGACTGCAACGGCAAGGTGTACAATGAAAAAGGAGTTATATTTCGGTCTGTTCTTACTGAAAAAATGATTGGATCACTTCAGAAGACATAGATTAAACCAGTATAGTCTTATGGATTTATTTTATGCAGCATTTATGTGCTTTTTTGAGCACCAATCACTTGCATTGTATGGACCTACCGAGCTGAAATATTCTTCTAAAATTCTTAATTTGTTTTCAGCAGAAGAAAGTCAGTAACATCTGGAATGGCATGAGGGTGAGCAAATGATGAGAGAATTTTCATTTTCGGGTGAAATATCCCTTTAAGTTTAAGCTTGTGTAAAAGTACTGGCTGTGTAATTCTGTTATTTATTCTCCTAACCATGCAGGTTTTCACTCCATTTTGTGGCAGTATTGGCCTTTTCTATGCATGCTTAATTTTATTTTATATAAGTTTGTTTTTTATTAAAAAGTCATTTGTGATTACAGAATCGGGTATTTTGTAGTTTCATGGTTGCTGAGGTGATTTGTCGGATACCACATTTTTGTAATTAATAGATTTAAACGATTATAATTGTAGTATATAAAATGCAGCAAAAATTGTCCTGAGATTTGAAAGAGACGCTGGCTTTCAGAGCTGCCAAGAGCCCCCTGGAGGAAAGAAAACTCTCATTAGAAGCAGTTCTTTTATATAAACTTAAAATTCACATTACAAATAGTTTATCCCCATAAAAAGAATACAAAAAGTATATAAATTGAATAAAGATGCAGAAATTGAATAAAGACACAGAAATTGAGCATCACGCAGATAGTCCTTCCAGTTTCTTAAGGTACAGTTTGTTAGGGGGCCTGGGTAGCTCAGCAAGTAAAGACACAGACTACCACACCTGGAATCATGAGTTCAAATCCAGGGCATGCTGAGTGAATCTAGCAAGGCCTCCTAAGCAACCAAATTGGCCCAGTTGCTAGGGAGGGTAGTCACATGGGGTAACCAACTTGTGGTTGCAATTAGTGCTTCTCGCTCTCAATGGGGCACGTAGTAATTTGTGCGTGGATCGCGGAGAGTACCATGAGCCTCCACATGCTGCGAGTCTCCACAGTGTCATGCACAAGGAGCCATGATAAGATGATTGACAGTCTCGGAAGCGGAGGTAACTGAGACTTGTCCTCCACCACTCTGATTGAGGTGAGTAACCACTCCACCACCAGGGCCTAGTAAGTATTGGGAATTGGGAGAAAAGGGGATTTTTTTTTTTTTATTATTATTATTATTATAAATAAGATACAGTTTGTTGCATATTAAAATGAACAAGATAAATGTTAATTGTCTACAATGAACATGTAGCCAAATTTACAGGGTTTAAATTAGGAAAACAAAATTTTTAAATACGAAATAAAGTGCTGGGGTGGGTGTGAGTATAAAAATACAGTTATTGTGGAATGGTTATATTTCAAGAACACCTCTACCAAGGTTAGCAAAACAAAGCGGCAGTACACTGGTGAGGAAACCAGAAGACGTGTTTTGTTTTATTTTATTTGTATGCAAGTTTACGGAGATGGTTAAGTACACTGAAAAAAGGTGCTTTTTGTGAGGAAACCTTACTTAACGAATTGAACGCCTGTTCATTAAACTTTAACATGTTTTACACTAAATCCTTTTGGAATGAACTATGTAGTTTACTACGATAAAATTGCTGTTTTATAAGAAAGTTACGAACAATTTTGCGACAAGTGTCAGTTTACGACTCTCATTCTTTTGTATTGCACCCGCAAACTGGTTTACTGTCGTAACATGCTTGTTGACCGTTACGTTCTCTTAAATGGTAACAGCGCGGAGGTTGTTCTCAAGTACATAACAGAAGCTCTGTCCCAAGTGACACAGTATGCACTCAGACATGTTTTTTTTTATTTATTTTTTTTATTATTATTATTATTATTATTATTAAATGTGTACTATCGTCCCAAATGGAGCACTTAACGTTTTTATTTATCTCTGGATCGCTCTCTCCTGCGATAGAGTCACGGAGGTGGTTGATATTTTCCTCCCAATCCTCACGCTCTACTATTAGCCAATCACCAGTTACATGAACCGCACAGATGTCCTCAAAGTCGACCTTCTACTGTCTGTTCAAAAAGAAACAATGATTTGCTGGTAGACATACATTATTAGACCGATAAATTTTTTTTACAACTTTACATATCTAAAAAATTATAAAATAATAATCTATTCATACAAGTGAACTGTGTTTGGATCTTAAACAAAATATACAGCGTAATTTTCCATCAGGCGTCGTGTAGAGACAGCCCGTGGGGTCCTGTCAGTCTAAATGTCATTCAGAGCTGCAGTTACTCAACTGATGGAGATCAGATGAGATCGGACTGACTTCAGTGAGATCTGGTCGCTCAGAGGGGTTTTCAGGACTTAGATCATGGCAGGGCTGCTTTCGGCGGCTGCTGCTGTCGCTGTGCGCTGTGGATCGAGAGCTTTACTGCGCTTCAACACACGAGCTGCTGCTGGGACTTATAGTGCTGCTCGTGCCCGGGTGAGAGAGAGAGGGGGGATACACGAGTGTTTGTTACATCAGACACACGCACACTGATTTATCTTCTGAGATGTTCATTTATGATGTAGGTTTGTTCTGATCTGTATATCCAGATATATGATCTGACTGATAATATTTATTCTGACATTTGATATGTGTGATCTGAGATAGGTTTGCTCTGATCTGTATCAGATTTCTGTATGTCATCTAATATACAGTATGTTTGATGTCACACATATACAGTTATGATGTAACAGAATGACTGGCATTATAGTCTGTGTCATGATGACCAAGCATATATGATGTATGTGTGTTATTCATAACTGACTCACTGTGCTCATAATTAATTCCTTTCTCAGTTATTAGCCCTGAATCATGTTAAACCTGTAGCATCCATAGGAAATACCTACTCATTCCCACTCTTATCCTACTCCACTGAAGCACCAAAAGGTGAGACGATATCAGAAATAAAGCCACAACAGGTTTTTACTCTGACTTTGTTACTTAAGTTAGGCACTCACAGTATTAACTTTGTAACCCTCAGATGGCAAACCAGGTGGACCAGAAAAGGGGCCAGGAGGAGGAAGAGGAAGAAAAGGGGGGAGTAAAGACTGGAAGAGTCGGTTACTTCAGGTACATCCTGATCACTTACTTTAACAATAGGAAACATCGTTCTGATTCTGGCTTCAAGAAAGAACAACACATTCAGGTCATACAGAAAATGAAGCCAATTTTAAGGAGCATAACATTTTTTTTAATGCAAAATATAAACTTTTAAATCTCCCTCCCCAGTAGCCAGTAGCCTTCTGTAATGTAAAAATAAAAATATCTTTATGGTAATGCAGAACAGTCTTATAGTCATTACCATAATGTAAAAAATTCTCATTCGCATTATCGTAATGCTTAACTATTTTTACCATAATGCGGTTTACCATAAAACAATTTTGTTGTCATTACTGTAATGCAAATAAATACAATTGTACTCGGGACCGTAGTGCAGATCCTCATTCTTATTACCATAATGCAAAAAATGTCTTTACTGTAATGCGGAACAATCATATAGTCATTACTGTAATGCAAAAAAATGACTTTTCATTACTGTAATGTGAAAAAAAATATTTCTTATTACCTTAATGCAGAAATCCTCTTTCTCATTACCATAATGCAAAAATTGTCTTTACCGTAATGTGAAAAAATGCCACTCATTACCGTAATGCAGAAATACTAATTCGTAATACCATATTGAAAAAATATCTTTACCATAATGCAAAAGATCTCATTTTCATTACTGTGATGCGAAAAAAAATCGTACTCATTACCTTAATGCAGAAATCCTCTTTCTCATTACCATAATGTGAAAAATATCTTTGCGCGTAATGTGGAACAATCATAGTCATTACCATAATGCCAAAAAAAAATCATTTTCATTTCTGTAATGCAAAAAAATTATTTAATTACCATAATGCTAAAATTGTCTTTACCGTAATGCGCAGAATAATCTAATAGTCATTACCGTAATGCGAAAAATCTAATTTTCATTACCGTAATGTGACAAAATGTCATACCTTTTATTGAAATGCAGAAATCCTCCTCCTCATTACCATAAGGCTATAAATATATTTACCGTAATGTACAAAATAATCTCATAGTCAATACCAAAATGCAAAAAATTTCATTTTCATTACTGTAATGTGAAAAATAATCATACACATCACTGTAAAGCAAAAAAATACAAAATAAAATACTTTTATGGTAATGGAGAACAATCTTATAGTCATTACCATAATGCAATAAGTATTTTTACCATAATGCGGAAACAATCTTGTAGTCATTACCGTAATGCAAAAGATCTTATTTTCTTTATTGTAATATGAAAAGAAAAATGTCTTACTCATTACCTTATTGCAGAAACCCTCTTTCTCATTACCATAATGCTAAAAATATAATTACCATCATGTGAAAAATCTCATTTTCATTACTGTACTGTGAAAAAATGTCATACTCATAACTAATGCAAACATCCTAATTTCTACTACTTTAATGCAAAACAACAAAAACCTTTTCTGTAATGCAGAACATTCATGCTTCATTACCATAGTGCAAAACATTTTGTTCTCATTAAGGTAATGCAAAAAAAAAAACAAAAAAAAACATTCTCATTATTTAAAATGTAAAGTCTATTTTTTATGGACAGTTGTTGGTATAACTCATTAATTTGTCACTGATTTGTTAATTTATGCTAAATTTATATAGAAAAGACCGTTGTGTCCAGACAGGATGATTTTTATTGCTGTGTAATAATAATGTGATTTTTCATATTACAGTAATGGAAATCTTGGGACATGTCAATGGAAGAGACCTTAATGGCTCTAAAATTATGATTAATGTTTTGGTTGTTTGTTTTGTGCAAAACATGATATCATAGTTTATTTGTTTTAGATTTTTTGTATTGTATTAGGGAGAAATGTGGCCTGACATTGTACATCTATCTAAATGACTTGACTTTAAGTTTAAATGTAAAAAGGACACAATGTAATGGAGTTGCATATTTGACGCATCAGATAAGTATGATCTAATTTATGTTTTAATATCTCTCAGGGAGATGTACCATGGGACGATAAGGACTTTCTGTATATTTTGATCACAGCGGGAGGTGTAGCTTCTGTTCTGTTGTACCTGTACCTCAGAGATCCAGGAAGAGAGATCACATGGAAGGATTTTGTCCATCGCTACCTGGGTAGAGGGCTGGTGAGAAAGATATCTATAAATTACTGGAAAGAGATCTATGAGACAGTGGCAATCACAGCAGGTGTCATGAAGGTCATAGACATGGGGGGTGCAGCTTTAATTTTTATACAGAAAACCAGCTCATTTAAAAGTCATTTCAGTTCATTTTGATTAGAATGAGAACGAAAGTGGCAAATTGTTTACGTGGTAATTAGTCCATCCATTTTCACTAGTTTGACCAAATCTGCAATATTTGTGAAAATTACAGGTTATTATATATTTTGTTTATTTTTGTTCTTTCGATGAATATAAAATGAGACCTGAATGTCATTTGAAAACTCAATGTGGTATAGATTTATGAAATCTGTTTGTGCCATTACCTTTGAAGAAAGTGGCGTTATTGTTCGCTCTTTTTCTCGATCATAAACACATTTTAGAGATAGTCAGGGGTCACGGCACACACAATGTACTGCTATTGTCTTGTTTTCTGCACTGAAACTGTCTTTTCTCTGCACAGGTTGACCGTTTAGAGGTCGTGAACAAACAGTTAGTCAGGGTCATTCTGATACCTGAGGCTGACAACTCTGAAGGAGTAAGTTACAATCATTTATTTAATCTTTCTGCTGTGTTTCAATGAATACATTTGAATTAATACACGATTAAAGGGATATTTCACCCAAAAGTGAAAATTGTCATCATTCTCTAATGTTGTTTCAACTTCATATGATTCTTTCATTTGTGGATCAAACACCAAAAAAAAAAAAAAAAAAAAAGAATATTCACACTCCTGTTTTCATACAATGCAAGTGAATAGGATTGGAGCTCCAAAAAGAACTCAAAAGCACCATAATACTAGACTATATAACTCGTGCTCTATATTCAAAGTGTTCTGAAGCCATTTGATGGCTTTGTGTTAGAAACAGACTAAAATTAAAGTCTTTATTCAATTAAAATCTCTCCTGTAACACAGCTCTCAAATCTCATTTGCATTTACGTATATTCAAAGATGTGGTGTCGAGATTCATTGCACCATATTTGACATCAATGAGAACAAATGCTATTGGGGTTATTCCATGTTCAATAAAATTTCAAGCCTGGTAAGTTTCTGAAATTTGGTTAATGCAATTTGTTTTACTGGTGAAAGATAAACATAAATTATTGACCTATCATAGGTGATTTTATCAACCGCTGTTTAGCTTTTAACTGGTTAGTTCCCATAAGAATAGTCATAATATTCCCTTCTTTTACTATATAGAAAATGAGTGAACGAATGAGTGATTTTGCTCGTAGCAAATGTGTGCCCATCAATCACATTTATTAAGGCTGTTTTATTTGTGGTTAAACTATTTTATGGAGAATTAATACATTTTATGAAGATATCAATCAATATAAACAGAACATATCGTTTGGAGAAGAAAGCAACAACAATTAAAGGGATAGTTCACCCAAAAATGAAAATTCTCTCATCATTTACTCACCTTCATGTCATCCCAGATGTGACTTTCTTCTGCAGAATACAAATGAAGATTTGTATAAGAATATCTCAGCTCTGTAGGTCCATACAATGCAAGTGAATGGTGACCTGGCCTTTGTACCTCCAAAAATCACATAAAGGCAGCATAAAAGTAATCCATACAACTCCAGTGGTTAAATCTGTGACTTCAGAATTTATATGTGTGGGTGAGAAACAGATCAATATTTGTCCTTTTTTTTATCTAAATTTTTACTTTCACTTTCAGATGTAAAAGTGAAAGTGGAGATTTAGAGTGTGTGTGTATTGTCGGTGGGCAAGTACTGTGTGTGTGTGTGTGTGGTTGGTTGTAGATGTGGGTGTGTTCTGCACTGTGGTAGTGTTATAATCTTATCTATTCAATTCTGAGTGTGCGTGTTCTGCTTTTTGTTTCTGTTTTTAAGTTTAACCACTAATTTTCCTCTTCGTTTCTATAGTCGGACAAATTTGTCCAGAAACACGAAGAGGGTGACATTTTTTGGAATACCACCTTAACTTAATGGAATCAATTCAGGATATTTGTATGTTATTAGATGGTAAAAAGATAAAGTCTCACAGTTCTGTAGCTCTCTGATGAAGGATACCATTTTTATATAAAATATTCGGGACAAATCAGACAAAAATGTCCGAACAGTACACGAGTACTACGGATTAAATTCCGTAATTGATGTTAAATTCTGTAATCAATGCAGCAAAATTTCTTTGGCAGATGCATTGATGCATTTTTACACACCTAGTTCCTTTTATTTAATCACATTAAAAAAGTAAATCTGAAGTATGTAACTTTTCCTGTGTTAAAATGTTTTCTCCAATCCAAGCTTAATATGCAATAATATGCTTATTATGGTTAATTTTCTTGAAAGTGTAAACACTCTGTTTCTGTGACACTATGAAAATTGCTGTGTTTGTTTTGAGCGACCCATCTATACAAACACAATAACACTGACTCTGATGAGTTGGGGGCGGGACTATCTCTTTGTTTGACCAACAGGAGACGGGGGCGTATTCAGAAAGCTGTTTTGAAAACAAAGAGTGTGTTTTTGCAATTCTGTAAGGTGGTGCTAGTGGTGCAGAAATTACATGCTTAAGCTTAATTTTAAAATCTTGACTTTCGAGAGTCCAAAAAAAAAAAACAGTATTTTTAAGAATTAGCGAATTTGGAATGACATGATGAGTAAATGATGACAGAATTCTCAATTATTTTTTTAGGGAGCATTCTGACTGATGTCATTCATCATGAACACTATTATCTTACAAGTACATCAATTTACTAGTAAAAGTGTTCCTATAAGTAATTGAATGGACAGTGTAAAGCTTTGTGATTTCACAGCAATATGAACTTGTTGTTCTTGCAGAGCTATGTGTGGTTTAATATTGGCAGTGTGGACACATTTGAGAGGAATCTGGAAGCTGCTAATTATGAACTGGGTTTAGAACCGTCCCATAGAGCAGCAGTGGTTTACACCTCAGAGAGTGATGGGTGAGTCTCTGATAATAATTCAGTACTGTTCATATAATTTAGGCTATTTAAAATCATATTTCATACAAGTTATACAGTTCAAAATCTATTTTTTTTTTATTATTTATTTATTTTTTTTACGTGGTCATATTCGCCACTTTTGTAGCACTTTTTTTTTCCCACTTACAATGTTAACCCTTATGCATTGTTCATCATTAAATCACGTTCCATTTGTTCCCGGTCAAAAGTGACCGGAAAAAATAAATGTGTAATTCTTTTAATTGTTATGAAAGAAATGTGTATTTATACTTTTATTTAATTTTATTTACCTAAATAACCTTGAGCTTGAAAATTGAATTTTCTCAAATACTGCTCATAAATTATATACTGTTTGAAAGTTTAAAGTGTTGTCCATTTAAAAAAAACAAACAAAAACAAAAACAGATGAAATTGCAAGTATAAACACTAGATGGCTGCAGAGAGCTACTTATTCATCCCTAGTCGAAGAGAAGACTATTTCTAGATTTTGTCAAATTCTGCATTTAGATATATATTTAAACATTATCAAAGACTACTTTTGTCAAAGTGTAGCATTTTGTTTGATTTGTTTGAGGTTATTTTTGTCAGTTTTTGCATACCTAAAATGAGTAGAAAAACAAGTAATAACCTAATGTATCCCTGGTTGTAACAAGATGAATGTGTGTGTGTGTGTGTGTTCAGCACTGTAGATGTGTTATGGTCTCACCAATTCATTTTGGGGTGTGTGTGTTCAGGATTGTGGCTGATTTATTTTTATTATTATTGTTTTTATTTTTTTTGGACAAAAAAATAAAACAAAATTCTGTTTTATAGTCTGACCAGTTCAGTTTTGTGCGTGTGTATGTTTGTGTGTGTGTGTTTTGCACTCTTGATGTTTGGTAGTCTCACCCCTTCATGTCTGAGTGTGTGTTTTCTGCTTTGTGGCTGGTTTTTAGATTTTATATAATAATGAAAAAAATATCTGTGATTTTTAGTGTTTCCCATTCATTTCCTATGGCGGTCACTTTTGACCGGGAACAGTACAAGTGTAACTTTTTTTTTTTCTACCACTTAGCCATATCAAATCAACTCCTTTGTGTGTGTTCAGATATCAAATGGACAAAAAGTCACCAAGTCTCATACCTGTCAGATAAAGAAAACCAGTGTTATTGAAGAAACAAAATTGATTTTAGTCAAAAATGACTGAACAGTGCATGAGGGTTAAATAAGTTCATCACATCTATATATTTACATTTTCTGAAGAAAATGTGAATGGTGCTTGACTGTGCAAAACTTCCAGCCAGGGTGTTGCTATGCGGTTACTAAGGTGCTCTGAATTCGTATTTCTTTTTCTACAGGTCTTTTCTAATGAGCTTCATTCCCACTCTGCTGCTAATTGGCTTCTTACTTTTCACCCTGCGTCGTGGACCAATGGGAGGAGGGATGGGTGGAGGAAGGGGTGGGCCCTTCAGCATGAGCGAATCAACCGCCAAGATGATGAAGGACAATATAGAAGTGAAGTTTAAAGATGTGGCTGGATGTGAAGAGGCCAAAGTGGAAATCATGGAGTTTGTAAATTTCCTCAAGAACCCTCAACAATACCAGGACCTGGGTGCTAAGATCCCTAAGGTTTGACCCAAAAGAAGGATAGAAGAAGATTGTTGGTGACCTTTTGCAGAAATGCATTATTTATCATCTTTGTATTTTTCAGGGTGCTGTGTTGTCCGGCCCTCCAGGTACAGGAAAGACGTTGCTCGCTAAAGCTACTGCTGGAGAGGCTAACGTTCCTTTCATCACAGTCAACGGCTCCGAGTTTCTCGAGATGTTTGTTGGTGTTGGTCCAGCCAGGGTGAGTCTGATGCTTGTACATTTTCACTTGTGAAAATAAGAAATCAAGATGGTTGGACTTGTACAATATAAACATGATTGTCTTTAAAGATGAAAACTTGAATAGAAGAAAGTTAATGAAAATACCACAGTTACTACCCATAACTATTTTTAAAACTGGGTGATTCTTCAATTAAAGGAACTTTGCTGTTTTAATAAAAAAATGTTCTTCGTTATTTTTTTTATGTTTACCAGTATTTTACTATTTGTGTTTGTGCTAGAGGTTGACCAATAGTGGATTTTGCAGGTACTATAAACTAAGTTGGTTGAAATGTTTAATAACCAATTAATTGGCCAACAGTTTTTAAAATGGATGTACTGACATCATACAAGGTTTTATTATGCAACCTAAATTCCAGTAATAACCAGGAAAAAAAATGAAGATTTGATGAAGCTCTAAATATGCCTGGGACTCTTATTTTGACATTTCTGTGCTCCCAGTGCACACAAACTGATAAAGGAAACAAAATACACACTCTTACAATCATCTACTGTACAATGTATTACAATATAAACACTATATAAAGTAAACATTGTCATATGGGTTAATATATACTGCATGATCTGTAATTCATCAACAGTAAATCATCATTCATCAACAGATCAAAAGTGATCGCTTCATAATTGTCAGCCAGTCAGGGTTTATTTTGCGATAATGACTGGCTGACTGTACACTATCCCACTTATTACATGGCTACTAACCAACTAAATAAATAAATGGACAAAATATTGATTAGCGTTGAAATTATGTAATTATGTAAGAAGAAAGCAATCGCTGGATAGCTGAATTCCACCTCCGGAGTTCTGTTGGTGTTTGTTTATAAATGACTGTCTGTCTGATCATTCTCCAGCTACCTGCTAACAAGACTACTTGCCAAATAAACAAATAAATGGACATGAAACATGAGTTGAAAATTATTTTATAAGCTTAGAAGGAAAGATGACTCGCAATAACCAAATGACCGGCCTGATATGTCTTAATCCCTGGATGTGCAGTTGTAACTCGGATTTATTACACAGCTCTCTGGAATACTTGATTACGATTGGTCAGTGGCGCCATCTAGCGGTCGGAAATTTCTGTGTAACAACTGCACATCTGGAGATTAAGATGCATCAGACCGGTCATCCGGGATCTTGGATCACTGTGCGATCTCTACAAGCATGCTAATAATATAATTTAAACTTATATACATTTTTCATGTCCATTTATTTATTTATTTATTTGGCAAGTAGTCTTGTAATAAGCTGGACAATGAGGAGTCAGACAGTCATTTTCACAAAAGAAACACCACCAGAACTTCGATGAAAACCGGAGGTGGAATTGTCCAATGATTGCTTGCTTGCTTATATAATAATATAATTTCAATGCAAATCAATATTTGTTGTCCATTTATTTATTTATTTGGTTTCTAGCCATGTAAATAACTTTGGTATAATATGAAAGACCATCTATACCACGGCTGTAATAAGGTAGCCGTGGTATAGACCATCTTGCGGTCTGATATGTAAGGGATCGTGTACAGTCAACCGGTTATCGCAAAATAAACCCCTTTCATGTGATACAAGACACCCTTAAACACCCTTTTGGGGGTTATTTTGCTAAATTATCTTTTATTAATTTAGTAAATTAAGTTCAAACTTAATTTCCATGCATCAACTTTTTGTGTGATCCAGTGTTTATCCTACTTTTGTGAGAAATATCTTTACCATCACACAGTATCAAAAATTGTGCCACATATTATACCAAAATCCACTTGAAGGATCTTCAAGATCTTCATCCCAGTACATGTGTTAAATGGTGTAACATAGATGAAGCATAGTTTGAAGGCGATAATAATAAAAAAATAAATAAATAATTCAAAGTAGTAAAAATTGCCCCAGATTGAAGAATCACCAAACTCTTTATGGTTCTTGTAGGTGAGGGACATGTTTTCTATGGCAAGGAAGAATGCGCCCTGCATCCTCTTCATCGATGAGATAGATGCTGTGGGCAGGAAGAGGGGTGGTGGGAATTTCGGTGGGCAGAGTGAACAGGAAAACACCCTCAATCAGTTATTGGTGGAGATGGATGGTAAGAGGTCAAAGGTCATGATGATGGTGCAAGAGGTCATGTGATTGAAGTTAAAATCAACATTAAAATGAACCCTGTTTACTCTGTTTTTGGGCTGACTGCAAACGATTCATTAGTTATGATTTGTAATCTAATAATCTTTGTATTAACTTGACCTAATGTCACCTAGTTTTGAAATAAAATTAACCAATATTCAAATAGCTATTTAGGCATTGTTTTAGGCAACTGTTGTAGGTAATGCAGCTTTTCTAAAATATTGCCAATAGTAACACTATCTTTAACTGCCATGTAAATATTATCATATGTAATAAAGGTTAGGACAATAATAGCAAATAACCATAGATTTTAAGTAGAAATGTTTCCATTGAGATACGAGGAGATGCTCTTGAGGGTGAACTTGGCTTTCAGCCTCTATGTCCTAGTAAAAAAAAATAATCCTCAAAAGTGGGTGCCGGTAGAGCACACAATCCACAGCAGTATTTATTTCATAATCGGTACACATTGTTTTATTGAGATGCCATAATCAACATTGTAAACCTTTCGTTTGCTTTCACAGGATTCAATACTAGTACAAATGTTGTAGTTCTAGCTGGTACTAACAGGCCTGACATACTCGATCCCGCATTGATGCGGCCGGGAAGATTCGACAGGCAGATTTACATTGGTATAAAATTCATACACCCTTACATTTTCATACATTTGGTCATGTAGTATTTAATAAAATAACTAAAAATTAACATGCAGCAATAATTAATGCTTACAACCAATATGTTTAATTAGAAACCAAAAGTTTAAGAGAATTGTTTTGTCAATTCTTTAGGGCCTCCTGATATTAAGGGTCGAGCGTCCATATTTAAAGTGCACCTGCGGCCCCTCAAACTGGACCCCGGTCTAGACCGTGATGGAATTGCGAGGAAGATGGCGGCTGCTACACCTGGATTCACTGGTGATTTAATTAGATGCTAATTTTCTTATTGGACGGAAAAATGTGCATGGTAAAAATTATACATTGTATTATAATTATTGTAATTATACAATTAAAACTCATGTTTTTTGTGTTGGCTGGTGTAGAAGATAATTAAGTAATCAGAAGTGTACTCATAATATTATGCGTTATTTCTGTGTAAAGATGCTGGCTAAATTCTCTCTTCCGCAGGTGCTGATATTGCAAATTTGTGTAATGAAGCTGCTCTCATTGCTGCCAGACATCTAAATGAATTCATCAATGTGAAGCACTTTGAGCAGGCCATCGACAGAGTCATCGGTGGTAAGCGATGATTGTGTCTGCTCATGATTTATCCCAGAATTAGAATTTTTCAAGACATTGTCTAGTTTCGAAATAATATTCTTTTGACAAAATTTAAATTTATTTTCTATATCTTATAGAGAATATCCTACAAACTTAAATGCACAAAGAAAGAGATCTTTTCAGTGTTTGATAAATTATTCAAAAAAGTAATCCACCACAAATGAAAAAAAAAATTTCTTCGTAACCTAATAATCTTCTGAATAACTTCAGGCAGAATTAATATTAACCAATTGTTTTAGGCAACTGTTGTAGGTAATGCAGCCTTTCTAAAATCTTGCCAATAGTAGCAAAATATTTAAACTCCAGTTACAGGAACAAAAAAAGCAAATAATGATTGATTTGAAAGAGAAGAATTACTGTAGAGATTAATATTCTACAAAGAATTAAGTTTGTAAAATATTCTTATATAGAATTTCCTACAAACTTAAACGCACAAAGAATGAGACCTTGTAAGTGCTGGATTAGTTACTCAAAAAGTAATCCACTACAAATGACTAATTACTTCTATAATTTCTTATCAGATTACATTACTTCATCAAAAAATTTGTACTTTTTAGGTAACTTCTCATAACAGGTTTGTTTTTTTTCTCAACAAATAAAAAATAATGTCTATATTTCCACCTTGTCCAATGCTACACACGTCATACGCTCAGGACCACACGTTTCTTTCTTAAAATGAATTATTATGGGACGTGCGTCACAGAAACACAAAAAGATATACATATGAACATAATTCATGTTTTAAATTCTACATAAATAATAGTATTTTAGAAATAACCCAACTAATGAATTTAGTAGTAATTAATGAATTGGAAGTCAATAACTGTAATCTGAGCACTAGAATTTAAAATGCAATCAGTTACACTAGTTTTTGACTAAAGATTAATTAAATTAAAGTAACTAATTACCGTGTGTGTGTGTGTGTGTGTGTGTGTATTCATGGCTTAAAAGTGTGTTTTTGTTTTAATCAGAGGAACCATCATATCAACCAAGCAGCCATTGTTGAATTGTATATTCACAACAGACTTCCTTGAACGTTTTTGAGTGATGACAAAACAATATTTGAAACAAATAGTTGAGTTTTGAACTAGACATTTCCAATGAACTGATTCACAGAAATCAATCAAGCTCCAACCCTATCAACATTTATATATAATTAAATCATCATTGTTACTATTGGAAAAAATAAATGTCTTATTGGTTTATTTTATATTGTCAACTAAATGACATCGATATTTTGCCCAGCCCTTATCTTAAACAGAAACTTTTGTCTCTAAGCACCTCAAAAGATTGTGGAAAGCAGCTACAGAATAACATGAACTTTAAACCACTCTTTGAGTCTTAAGAGTTTACAGTATGGCAATGATCTGCCTTTAAAATGTTTTTTCTCCCATCTCTTTAACTGTAACAGTCCATATAATATCACTCCCAAGCCAATCCTGTCAGTGATGTCAGCATTAACCTGTGGTGTGCCGCAGGGCTCAGTCCTTGGTCCTATTCTTTTTTTCCTCCACATGTAAATTGACAATGCAAAGTAGGGATATAAACTTAAGAGCAGAGCTTGTATGTACAATAATTATTTCCTCTTAAATGGCACAAGCACTGAAACTTTGCATATCAGCAGTCCTCAACAGACTTTGATTTCTCACTTATCCTGAATTTTAAATCAAATACATTTTTAGTTATTGGTATATTTTGTGATCTCATCTTTCAGGTCTGGAAAAGAAGACACAGGTCTTACAACCCACTGAGAAGAAGACAGTAGCATATCATGAGGCAGGACATGCTGTGGTGGGCTGGTTTCTCCAACATGCTGACCCACTGCTTAAGGTTAGGCTTTAATGTTTATTTAAATTAATATATTTGTAATTTCTTTTCATGATTTGATTTGATTTCATGTTTCATTGATTAACATATCTGTAAATATTTTTTTGCTCATATTAACATCCCTTTATTTTGTGTTCCAGGTGTCTATAATTCCTAGAGGGAAGGGTTTGGGTTATGCACAATACCTTCCCAGAGAGCAGTATTTATATACACGCGAACAGCTGTTTGACAGGATGTGCATGATGCTGGGTGGACGTGTAGCAGAGCAGGTGTTTTTCAGCAGAATCACCACCGGAGCTCATGACGACCTTAAGAAGGTCACACAATCCGCGTATGCTCAGGTACAGAGATTCTGCCTCCTTGTTTAAGTGCAAATGTATGTGGCTGTAACATCATGGCTAGATTGTTATGTGCTGTTTTTGTAAAAACAGAAAAAAAAGTCTCCATTTAACAGAAGCTACTATAGACTTGTTATAGGGAGAATCTTTTTGGAACAACCTTGGGTTAAAAAGTTAGTTTACCCAAAAATTATTTAAAGAAAATTTTTTCGATATATAACAATCATATGATATTTTATTCTGCTGCAGTTCATTTTCATTTGACAAAATTAAAAATGTTTTTTCTAGAGTAACCATAATTTAACCATGGTATTTGTAGTAAAACCATAGGAACCACAAAATTAACCAAGGTTACTACAATATTAAATAAAACCATGTTTACTACACAATATGAATACTACAGTTTTACTGCAGTAAAACCATGGTTAATTGTATCAAAACTATAGTTTCCACAAAAAAAAAAAAAAAAAAGATTACAAAAGCCATGATTAATACAATATTAGCCTATTATAGTTAAACCATGGTTAATTTTCAATAGGTGTTAACAAAATGTGGGGCAACATTTAATTGAACAAATTTATGCATATGCATTAAAGTAGAAAACACCCTTTTCTGTACAACTGAATCGAAATATAGTGATAAACAGCAGCAATTAACTAAATATTTCGCTTTAAAAAGAAGGCAAAGTCCCTTTAAGAGGCTCAAAAGTAAATCATTTATGTGAACTACACTGCCTGACCAAAACAAAGTCACCGTTTGGACTTAAATAAGCAGATACTTAAGAGCCTATGATTGGATCATTATTGCAGTGATTAGTATGTTTCTGCTGGCAACAATTATTTTACCCCTAAAGGATGCAGTGTGTAGCTTCTCATTTCTTAAACAACCATGTCGGAATATGTATCATGTGGCCGTGGAAAAGATGTTACTGTGTTTCGGAAGGGGCAAATTATTGGTCTGCACCAAGCAAAGAAAACAACTAAGGAGATTGCTGAAATCACTGGAATTCGGTTAAGAACTGTCCAATGCATTATTAAAACCTGGAAGGATAGTGGTGAACAGTCAGCTTCGTGGAAGAAATGTGGTCGGAAAAAAACTTGAATGATCGTGATCGGCGATCACCAACACGCTTGGTCACATCGTAAAAAATCGACAGAAGAACTCACGGCTATGTTTAATAGTGAAAGGAAGAGCATTTCCACATACACAATGAGAACTTACAGGATTGGGACTAAACATCTGTGTGGCCACAATAAAGCTACTTGTTAGTGAGGCTACTCGGAAAAAACTTCAATTTGCTAGGAAGCATAAAGATTGGAATGTGGAGCAATGGAAAAAGGTCATGTGGTCTGATGAGTCCAGATTTACCCTATTTCAAAGTGATGGGTGCATCAGGGTAAGAAGGGAAGCGCATGAAGCAATGCACCTGTCATGCATAGTGCCCACTGTACAACTGAGGCAGTGTTATGATCTGGGGTTGCTTCAATTGGTCAGGTCTAGGCTCAGCAATGTTATAAGTCAGCTAACTACCTGAATGTACTGAATGACCAGGTTATCCCATCAGTGGATTTTTTTCTTCACTGAAGGCATGGGCATATTCCAGGAAGACAATGCCAAGATTTATCGAGCTCAATTTGTGAAAGAGTGGTTCAGGGAGCATGAGGAATCATTTTCACACATGAATTGGCCACCACAGAGTCCTGACCTTAACCCCATTGAAAGTCTTTGGGATGTGCTGGAGAAGACTTTACGGAGTGGTTCGACTCTCCTTTCGTCAATACAAGATCTCGGTCAAAAATCTGGATGGAAATAAATGTTGTAACGTTGCATATGGTTGTCAAAACAATGCCACGATGAATGTGCGCTGTAATCAAAGCTATAGGCAGTCCAACTAAATATTAGAGTATGCAACTTTTTTTTTTTTTTTGCTAGGCAGTGTAGTTCATTTACATGAACCATCCGAAAGAACCGATTCACTCAAATTATTTGGTTTTCCCAGTACTCCATCACCATCAAAGAGAGGACGGTTTAAGTGAGTGTGTTTGATCACTCCCTTGGCTCCGTTGCTGCATTTACAATACTTTGCAACAAATGTAGCGTTTACAGTGCTACTCGTTGGAAAATGTAGCTTGTTACTGGAAAAGCTACACTATTGTGCAAATAGCTACACTATTGTGCAAAAATAAGTTAGTACCGTCGCTACTTTTAGTTAGCAACTCCCCAACACTGCACCACCCTACCCTTTTATATGATTTGTTCCATTTCTCTCTTCTAAATTTTCCTCCGTCACCTTCCTCCTATAGATTGTGCAGTTTGGCATGAGTGAGAAAGTGGGGCAGGTGTCATTTGACCTTCCTCGGCAGGGTGAGATGGTTCTGGAGAAGCCCTACAGCGAGGCCACAGCAGAACTCATTGATGAAGAGGTCAGAGAGCTGGTCGACCGGGCCTTCAAGAGAACTCTGGAGCTCATCACTGAGAAACGAGAGCATGTGGAGATGGTGAGAACAACCAACAGCCTAGCATTACCTACTGTAGATGTACTGCTATGCTTAAATATATAGCGCAAGTGAAGCTAATATGTTGTTAAATTAGGTAAACATGTGTAGGTGCTATTACAACAGCCTTCAAAGTTATAAAAGATGTGTGATGCTAGTGGCTTGTGGTGTACCTCATGGTTCAGTCCTTGGTCCTATTCTTTTTTTTTTAGCTTCATGATTTCTTCCTTTTAGTTTAGCAATGTCATGATACCAACATTTCAGTAGTCAATACCAATGCAGGTGAAATTTTACTGATTTCTATATTACTGCAAAAACTTAAATGGTATTGAACATACTGTTTTATGTAAAAATTTTATATTAATACAAATATTAACAGATTAAGTGGCATGTAGCATTCAACTATTGAACCTCAATTAAGTAAACATTTCAAGTTTTTCCAAGTGATTGGTTTTGTTTTTTTCTTGTCAATATTGTTGTTTGATTAAAGGAATATTCCGGGTTCAATATAAGATAAGCTCATACAACAGCATTTGTGGCATAATGTTGATTTTGAAAAAAAAAAAAATGGTTAAAGTGAGGCACTTACAATGAAAATTAATGGGGTCAGTCCATAAACGCTTATATAGTGGCAAGAAAAAGTATGTGAACCCTTTGGAATTAGCTGGTTTTCTGCATTAATTGGTCATAAAATGTGATCTCATCTTCATCAGAGTCATAAGTATACTGTAGACAAACAACAATGTGCTTAAGCTAAAAAAAAACACACTAACAATTATAATCTTACATGTCTTTATTGAACACATCCCATTAAACATTCACAGTGCTGTGGAGAAAGTAAGTGAACCCTTGGATTAATAACTGGTCGATCCTCCTTTGGCAGCAATAACCTCAACCAAGCATTTCCGGATTTTGCGAATTAGACCTGAACAATGATTTGACCATTTTTACTTACAGAACTGCTTCAGCTCAGCCATATTCTTAGAGTGTCTAGTGTGAACGGCTCTCTTGAGGCCATTCTACAGCAATTAGGTTAAGGTCTGGGCTCTGACTGGGCCCCTCCAAAAGGTGGATTTTCTTTTTTGGAAGCCATTCTGTAGTGGATTTACTTCGATGTTTAAGGTAAATCGATGTTATGTCCTGCTGCATCACTCAACTTCTGTTGGATATCTTGATAAACTTGGGAATTAATTTTTCCCTCATTTTCGATGATGGCAAGCGGTTCAGGCCCTGAAGAAGCAAAGTTGCCCCAAATCATGATGCCCCCTCCACCGTACTTTACCGTTGGTATGTGGTGTCCTTTTTACACTACGTAGTGCTGCGTGTTCTTCCCAAACAATTCAACCTTAGTTTTATCAGTCCACAAAACATTTTCCCAGTAGCATTATGGAGTGTCAAAGTAGTCTTTGGCAAACTTCAGGTGCTGCAATGTTCTTGTTGGAAAGCAACGGCTTCCTTCGTGGTGTCCTGCCATGGACACCGTGCCTTTTTAATGTTTTCCGTATAGAGGACTCATGAACAGAAATGTTAACCAGTTCCAGTGATTCCTTCAAGTCTTTAGCTGTTACTCTAGAGGTTATTTTTTTACCTCATTGAGCATTCTGCAGTTTGCCCTTTGAGTCATCTAGGCTGGATGGCCACTTTTAGGGAGAGAGCCACATTACTAAATCGTCTACATTTATAGAAAATTTGTCTAACTTTGGACAGATGAATATCTGTGCTCTTCGAGATAACTTAGTAACTCTTTCCAGCTCTATGCAAAGCAACAATTCTTGATCGTAGGTCTTCTGAGATCTCTCTTTTGCAAGGCATGGTCCACATCAGCAGATGCTTCTTGTGAATAGCAAACTCAAAATGTTTGAGTGTTTTTATAAGTCAAAGTAGCTCTAACCCACACCTCCAATCTCATTTCAGTAACTGGATGCCAGGTTTGCCAACTCTTGACTCTAATTAGCTTTTGTTTTTTTTTATTACCTTTTCTACCAATTTGGAATGCCCAATTCCCACTATTTATTAGGTCCTCGTGGTGGCGCGGTAACTCACCTCAATCCGGGTGGCAGAGGACAAGTCCCAGTTGCCTCTGCTTCTGAGACGGTCAATCCATGCATCTTATCACGTGGCTTGCTGTGCATGACACCGTGCAGACTCGCAGGGAGGCTCATGCTACTATCCGCGATCCACACACAACTTACCACGCGCCCCATTGAGAGCGAGAGCCCCTAATCGTGACCATGAGGAGGTTACCCCATGTGACTCTACCCTCCCTAGCAACCGGGCCAGTTTGGTTGATTAGGAGACCTGGCTGGAGTCACTCAGCACACCCTGGATTCAAGCTCACGACTCCAGAGGTGGTAGTCAGCGTCTTTATTCGCTGAGCTACCCAGACTCCTTATGGCTATACTTTAAAAACTATGTGTATTTTAAAGTTTATGGACAGGCCCCATTTAATTCCATTGTAAGTGCCTCACTGTAACCACAACCTTTGCTTTTTTAAATAAATGGACGAGTTAAAATGATTTTGTGGAAAATGACATTATGCCTAATATGCTGTTAATTGAGCTTAACTTGTATTGAACCCAGAACAATCCTTTAATGTTAACAACATGCTGTACTAGACAGCGGCAGGTTTATTATTTACTCTAAGTCTTAATGCGCAGATCCGATATTTAGATATTTTGTGTCCCACCTGTTTACATTCACTTAAGTCATAGCTGACTGTTTTACATTACCATGAGCATTCAAAACAGCCACATAGAGCAGATACTGTAAAAAAAATAAAATAATTATTACATTTTATTTTTATATATCAGTATTGACTTGGTAATGAAGTAATTTAACTTTGGACACCCCTTCATTAGATAATGTGAAGTATGGGTATACACTTCCACAGTTAGGCTGAGGTCACTGTGCGATACCTTAAATCAGAATTTTACTTCACATTAGTTCACACAATGTTAAGCTGAAGGGTTGTTTGGCCATTAGAAATGATCAGCTCAGGTACAATTTGAAATTGTGCTGATTAGCTGGTTGATGAAAATATGCATTTGTGTGTAGGTTGGTAAGCGTCTACTGGACAAAGAAGTTCTAGACAAAGCTGATATGATCGAATTGCTGGGACCCAGGCCATTCGAGGAGAAGTCCACATATGAGGAGTTTGTGGAGGGCACGGGCAGCTTTGAAGAAGACACAACTCTTCCAGACGGGTTGAAGGACTGGAACCAACAGCGAGGCGAAAACCAGGAGGAAGCACCAGCATCACAGGAGAAACAGGCTGCTTGAACTGAACATTTGAAATACCTTCACCATGCCTCCGACTCTTGCCTTACTTACCTCAGTGGGGAGGGCGAGTTTGTTATATTGGCTTGATATGAGAGGAAACACTTGACTTTTTTTGCCATTTGCATTTCACTTTCCTCTTTAACCAAAAGCAGTGACTTCACTGAATTTGAAATGCCTTAACTGTACCAAGCAATGACGTCTGTACACCAACTCATACTTGGGGACATGAACAACCTAGAATTATGTTTATTTTTTTTTTATCCTTCAGTTTTTGCTATTACATTATAAAACTAAATTCTGTATTTTATTCTCATTTATCTTCCTCTTTACAGAAGTGGAAGATGAAAAACAATCTGTATATACTGTATGTACAATTTTCATTTGTGTGTTTTAAGAAAGTTTGAAAGATAAATTGTGCATATTTAATTAAATTAAATGGGTCATATCATGATTTTTTTCTCTGAGGTGCACTTACTGTATGTAAATCAAGGTACCAAATAACAGTCATAATTTAGTTTTTCATGACCATTTTCCATCCTCTATCTGACCGTTAAAATGAATTGGGGCATTTTTGGTGCTCTAATTTTAAGACTTCTGTGGATGTGGTATAATTGACTAACCTCTTCCTGTATAAAATAAGAACGCTTAGTCATGGGTTTCAGGTTTGCTGTTGGGTCCAATATAGTTTGCGCTGCCCCATTTTTCTTTGTTAAGCCTGCGTTATTCTCATGTTTATAAATACTCATTATTTACTCACCCTCAGTCCATTCGAGATGTGTATGACTTTCTTCTGCTGAACACAAATGAAGATTTTTGGAAGACTATCTCAGCTTTGTAGGTCCATACAATGCAAATGAAATGTGACTGAACCTTTTGAAGCTCAAAAAAACACATAAAGGCAGCATAAAAGTAATCCCTAAAACTCCAGTGTTTTAATCCATGTCTTATGAAGTGATCCAGTTGGTTTTGTGTGAGAACAGTCCAAAATATAACTCCTTCAGTGCAGGACACATCACGCAAATTTCAGTGCTTTCAGTGTTTTTCGCACTGAACACGCACAGCCTGGTTTTTCTAACTAATGTGCACAAATTAGTGAGTCCACAAAGTGGCAACACTCACATTTGAGATGTTGATGTCAAGAAGAAGCCGGTAAACAATAGGAGACGAATGTGGAAACAGCAACAGTGGATGTGCACGTCAATAACGCGGATGAGAGGAGGCCAGGAGATGCCTGCATTTGCATAACTTGAGTCTGAAAGAATATAAAGACATCTTTATGTGCCCTAAACTCCTGAGGAAAAACAGTCCAGTATCTCATAGCAGTCGTAGTGCGCATGCGCCAACTGCCTGTGTAGGTGCGCACAGTCATGTGAAGTATACTTGGACAGGCTCGCGTTTGACTATGCAGAAGCTAAAGCCCAAAGTATACTTGGGTTTTCTTGCTTGGGTTTGTGTGATACCATTTCAGTTTCGCATGTCAATGAGGATGTCTGAACATGACACAATTGATTATGTAAAATGGCCAGTCAGTGCTGTCAGTCATGACCAAAGTGGCTATCTTAAGTTTATTACATAAAGACAACTGATTTTGCACTGGGGTTTTAATATAACATCTAACAATCAGCAATCGTAACAAAGCAATAAGGACAAAAAATTCACAGTGTAAACCAGGCTTTAGTTTATATTGTATTTCTAAACCTCATACATTTCACACTGATATCAGCAGAAGTAGGGCATAGCCAGATGATTTATCATGTATCCTCATCCATGCATTCTGTTCATTAGGGAGACTCCCATTTTAGATGGGTGATTTATAGCCCAGAAAGCCCCAGAATCAGTGTTATCCAAAAACTGATGGTAATGCCAGTGCATTATCAGGAAATATTAGTACTATTATTTTGCATTTTGGTGTTTAATAAAATATGAATGAGTATAAAGGTATCACACAGCAGTTAATTTTCATTTTAACTGGACCTTCTTTACAAAAGCTCAGCTGAGCTTTTGCTCAGACAAAAAATATGTTTGTTGGAGTGCTCTTTAGTCCGTAAGGCAAACAACTTAAGCTGCAGGTCATGTGCAGTCTTCCATTGCAGTTTCAGTGTCTTGCTTTGGTCTGCATGACCAATACCGTCAATATTATATCTGTTAAAGCACACAACACTGCCCCACATTAGAGCTAATCAAATGGGTGTTGTGTCATAAGACACAAGGCACTTTTCCACCATTGGGCCAAACGGTCCTGAGCACAGTGAGTAACGGTTCCAGTAGCATTTCCACTTGAGAATGGTTTGGTACGGTGCGATTACAAACTATTCCTGGTCTAGATTTCTCAGCACGGTTAGCTAATCATACTCGGAGAACCATTCTGGTGGCATGCCTGTAGTGATTTGGTGACTCACGATTGGTTACTTGCTCAGTCCAACCGAATTGTTTAAGGACCACAGTGGAAAAATAAACCATAGTCGTGCCAACAAGCCTGGATCAGTATGGAACGGCACAGTTCCGTAATGAGAACCGTTGTTGGAAAAGTGGTCTCCTGCAAGCTCAACACTGAAACAAAAAGGGAAACAACCTCATCTTTTTCATATTTTGCATGTTTATTCCCATGTTAGATTTGTTATTTTCATTAATTTGTCAGACTGTTCATGATTCTTTTAGTTTTTACAATTCATTGCTGATGAGACCCTGTGTTTTGAAAATGCTTGACATCATTGAACCCTGTAATAACCTTGAATGGTGACAAATACAGTACAGCAGGAACAGCAAGTACAGATAAATCCAGTAGTTTGCACAAAAGACTTTAAATCTTGAACATTTGCATCTTGATTGCCCTTTCAGTTGCCTTTGAATGGTCTTTTAGGATTAAATCTGAATTAGGCATATTTCAAGAATTTTTTGAGGCCCTGTATTTTGATATCATCTTGCTGGGAAATTATTAGATTAATGACACTAACACTTTGTCAGGAGAAGTTAAAAAACATACTAGACGTCAGGGGTCAGCAACCTTTTTGACAATAAGTGTCTTTTTTATTTTCCTAATTAATCAATTTGCTGACACTGTGCCGATGATAGTTGTGAGCTTGCAGTCTGAATTGAACATGACAAGGTATAAAGAGCACCTGCTGCAAAATAATGCAAAAACAATACTTTTTTTTCTATTGCAAAGTGTAGGGCTGAACGATCCATCAAAATAAAAACAAAATAAGACCGTATGTGAAAATTAAACTGCAAAGGGCTGTGATTGAATCCAACAGTCTACACGCGCTGCTCGTGTGCAGCTCTGTTCTGAGCACACGCTAGGTGGTTCTGTGCTCCCTTTCATTTCATGTATAAAATAGCAGATGTGTTGCATTCAATCCGGTTTGTTAACATGCGCTGAGCGTATTATATTTACAGAGCTCCAAATTCACTTTAATTGGCCATTACAAGTTACTTTACAAATCTAAAACAACCCTATGACACCAGGTTTTTGTGGACAGAAGAGATGATAGTATATCAACAAATTTTTAATGAGGTGCTCATTCAAAAGCTATTTTTAATGCAACTTCACATAGAATATTCCTGCAGTTTTCCGCCAAAGTAAAGGTTCAAGGGGGGGGGGGTGGTATTATCCCCTTTTCTCTCAAATTTGGAATGCCCAATTCCCAATGCACACTAATTCCTCGTGGTGGCGAGGTGACTTGCCTTGATCTGGGTGGCGGAGGATGAATCTCAGTTGCCTCCGCTTCTGAGACAGTCAGCCTGCACATCTTATCACATGGCTTGCTGAGTGCATTACCGCGGAGGCCTAGCACATGTGGAAGCTCATGCTATTCACCACGGCATCCCCGCACAACTCACCACGCGCCCCACCGAGAGTGAGAAACACCTTATAGTGACCGCGAGGAAGGAAACCCACATGACTCTACCCACCCTAGCAATTTAAGTAATTATAATACAATTGTAAAATATTTCTGTAATTTCTTAATGTAGTCATAATAACCATAGGGGTATTCTTAATTACATCATGTTGATCTGGAAGAAAAAAGCAACACATAAAACAAGAAAATGTAGGTTGCCACCTGCTCAACCGTGCAGCACGACTGACACAATGTGGGTGCGTTTAATTGCATGATTCATTAAAAGTGAAGTGGCACCTGAATTGTTCTGCAGAGTTATAAGCGGCTTGTGATGCGCAAAAGGTTTGCATGCACTGCGCTCGTCTGTAGACTAGCGCAGTCTAGTCACACTTTAACAATATTTGGCCTCCCATTTAGCTCATAACTAAAAACATACAATAGCTAGATTGGCATGCAGGTGCGAGGGACATCATATAAATAAAATACATACTCCACTCTCTCGCTGATGCTCATGTACCAGTGATTAACCCTCCGTGTGCCAGTGTTGGCACATGCGCCATAGGTTGCCGACCCCTGCTATACTGAATCACACAACACGGATGCAAATGCTTGGCCAAGCTTTAATACATGCAATGTGTTCTTGAGCTGCTGTGGAAATATCAAACCGTAATACTCAAGGGGGCAATAGAGTAGAGTTACCTTCAAATATATGTGCCATTCTTAAACTAACTTCTTTAACCTGCAAAGCAAGATTCTCTTTAAACTTTTGCTCAGCCATTACAATGGGTACTTCTCATTCGGAAGGCTGCAGCCCATTTAGGCTTGATATCTCGGCTGCCATGTCATCAAGTACCCGTCAAAGGCCATCTCAATTGTGAGGAACCTTTGACGCCATCCTCGTTTTTCAGTCTTTTTTTTTACCATATTTTAGAAGGATGCATCAAGTGCACCCTTTGTGGCCTTCAATCACCCAAAATCCCTAGCACATGTGCACTTACTAGACCGTAAGCAAGCACTGAATTCTGAGAAGGAGCCTATCCTACAGCCTCAGAAGGACTGGTCTAGGGAGGACACAGCCTAACTAGGCTGCAGCCTTCCGATTGAGAAACACCAAGTAGATTTGTGTTTCCCAAGCCTGTTCCTGGAAGCACCTCAGCTGTACACATTTTCGATGGATTTCTTAATTTAACACATCTGATTCAACTCATCAGCTCGTTAGTAGAGACGTCAAGCCCTGGAATGGACGCCGTCAGCCTGGGGAGACATCCAAAATGTGTATTGTTGGTGTGCCTCCAGGAACAGGGGTGGGAAACTGGAATAG
This sequence comes from Myxocyprinus asiaticus, assembly GCF_019703515.2. NCBI lineage: Eukaryota > Metazoa > Chordata > Actinopteri > Cypriniformes > Catostomidae > Myxocyprinus > Myxocyprinus asiaticus. The sequence continues at coordinate 26,754,333 of NC_059389.1, forward strand.
ATGACCCTTACAGAGAAAACTGACCATAGAAACAGACCGTTTATACTAATGCTTGCAATAATGGATCTTGTGTTGCATTCTGAAATGCAACAACACATGAAATTGATCTTGCGTAGTTAAAGGTGCCTGCATTCATGTACTTGCCTAGAGTATGTTTGTGGTCTTAGGCATTAACTTCTTTTAAAGAAGATATTTCACTTCTGGGTCTCCTGATTCTCATGCAGAATCTCCTCAAAGGCCACTTTTGTTGGAAATTTTTACCTCTTTCACAGGCATTTCTTGACCCATGCCTTTGCCTCTCTGAATGTGTGCTGTCACAATTGCTGCTTTGACACATTGCTGTATTGCTACAGGTTCTTGACTGTTTAAAATCACAGTGGAAGTCCTCAATTGCTCTTTAGATTCACATTTCTCTTACATCACTTGAGCCAATGTGGTCCATAATGCTACATCATGCTTCTAGTTCTCCATATTCAGTAATGAAATGGAGTAGATGGACGTGTCCATGTCACAAAGAGGTGTCGCAAAAACCTGGTTGGATGAAGTCTTTTCTATCTTGAGGGAAGAGTCTATACTTACCCCAGCTTATTGGAGTTGTCTCCTTGCCCATCATAATGGGCAAAGGGATTGCATTATCTTTAGTTGGGATCTTCATGTCCTTTGATCCCAGAGGTTCCTCATTTCCTTGCTTTAGAAGGAACCTCCACTTCCCACATAAGGGCTTTGTGTTCTCCCTGAGCCCCTGTAGGTGGCCCTGACTCAAGGCTGTTGAGATTGGGAGCGTTCTATCTTCAGTAAAGGTTCTGTGTTTTCCGAGTCGCTGTGGTGTTTCCGATCTCTTGGTTGCTGCTCCCCTTTTCCACCACGGGTCCAGGAAGGCGAGCGAACGTAATGACTGTGTGGAAATCGAGGTAACGGGGGCTTTTGGCGATCTACAGGATGAACTTAGAAAACAAACCAATGAAACATACCACTGACTGACCAATTCAAAACTGATGACAAGAAAATGTCTATAAAACAGAGATCTAACCAACTTTTTGGTTTTCTCTAGGGCTAATTTAATGTTGAGGAGACCATATCGCTGTTCCAAAACCTAGAGAACTGCCTACCTAGACTAGTATTTCCCAGCATTGTTCTTGGAAGTACACCAATGGTACCCATTATGGATGTCTCCCTGATCTGATGTATCCAATTCAGGTCTTGGAGTCTCTGCTAACAAGCTGATGAGTTGAATCAGGTGTGTAAGATTAAGAATCCATCGAAAATGTGTACTGTTGGTGTAGCTCCAGGAACAGGGTTGGGAAATCCTAGACAGCATTTTAAGGCATCATAAGCACACTTCTAACGTGAATGTATCATGAACTGCTTTGATCTTCTCACTTCAGACGTGTTGAAGATAGCTTAATTGAATCGATCTTACATAATCTTTTCTCTAAAAACATTACGAAATGCCTTGCGAATTGTCCAGTAATCACTGGCTGCACTTTAAAAAAGGTCAGCGACAAAAAGGGTCAAAATGGAGATAAAAATAGTTTATTGCATCATTAATTTAGCAGTCTTTTTTGGAATCAGTTTAAGTCAGATATCTTGTGTAAGGAGTGCTATTTGTATGGTGCGTGTCAGTGACCAATTACGAAGTTGCGGCCCATGAAAAATGTTTCAAATCCGTCTGTTATGAGGATCCATGATGGTTTAGATGCTGCCTGAAGGTGGCTGCTGATGTAGGCAGTGGACAGCAAGGTAGCTCACTAGGTTTTGGAACAGAGCTCATGTGATTCATAAAGTCACAACTGTGTCCTCAACAATGGATCAAGGTGCCTTCACACTGACATTGATTTGCAATGACAAAGTGACTGGATGTCATTCATTTTCAATGACAATTGGCAATTTGAGGTGACATGAGTGACAGAGATCATTGGCGATGGTGACAGTTTAGCAGAGTTCAAATTTTGGGATTTGCGCTGTGACGCAATGTGGCCGCTACAGGTTCAGTACAAGTTAAGATCAATCAACAGCATTTGTGGCATAATATTGATTACCACAAAAATGTATTTTGACTCGTTCCTCCTTTTCTTTAAAAAAAGCACATATCTGGGTTCCAGTGAGGTACTCACAATGGAAGTGAATGGGGGCCAATTTTTTAACGTGAAGATACTCACTGTTTCAAAAGCCACAAATCTTAAACAGTATGCATGTTAAAATGATTTTAGTGTGATAAAATCACTTACAAACCTTTTCTATGTACAGTTATAGCCAATTTTACAACTTCGTTTTCATAACGATGTGATGTCAACAAACGTTAAAAACCAAAAATGGCTGGAATAATGACCATTTACACAACTTTACAGTACAAATAATACATGATTTTTAACAGAAGAATTAATGTAAGTGCTTTTATAAAATTATAAGCTTCACATTTCTGTGTTTAAAGCCTCCAAAAATTGGCCACGTTCTCTTTCATTGTAGGTGCCACTGTAACCTTGATTTTTTTCTTTTTTTTTAAAGAAAAGAAGGGACGAGTCGAAATTAATATTTGTGGTAATGAACATCATGCCACAAATGCTGTCGACTCAACTTAATTTGCATTGATCCTGGAATATTCCTTTAATACAGCCAATGGATCAGGTTTCGTCTGGTTTGCATGGTAGCCTCTGTTGATAGATGATGTAACTACACCATTTGGACTCAAAAAGCATCTTTCTCCATTGATGGCCATTTAAAAGTTTTTGTGTATTCAAAAATACTGTATTTCTTTATATTATTGTTTTATCTTTTTATTTTTATTTTTTTCTTCTTCTTTTTTTTTTTTTTTTTTTTTTTTTTTTGGTGGGCTCTTAAAATTGTGATAGACTTGTATATTTTACTAGGTCCCCCTTGAGCATATCAGTGCTAGAATATGGGACAATAGGCATCCCGTATGGGACATCGGAATTTAAAAATACCTGACCACCCAGTTAATACGGAACAACTGGCAACCATAGTTACAACAGTACAGGGACTGGGCAACCCCAGCAATTTAATTAATCGCTGTCAGTGTGAACTCACCTTTATGTGATTTTTAAACACTTTTAGGCACCGACAAACCTAGACAAACATTTTTCATATAATTTAAAGACCACAGAGCATTAAGTGGTGGCTCCAAGTAAAGCTAATCCGAGTAGCTCAGAATGGAGGATGGCACTGACATTGCCTCAGACTCTGTTGTGAATTAAAATATTTAACATTTACACAGTTGTGCACTTTAGACACCACATAACTCAATCAAATAATAATGTGTTCTGTGGATATCCATGGAACCACAGAACTGTGAGTTTCCAGTTTAAATGTTATCCAACTGTTTTATATTGCTTGTTGCTCAATAAACATTGTCATAGGCAAAAGCTCTAGCTTTAATTGTTTAAATATGAATCTAAAGGATATTTTTAGTGCTGGGAAATGGAATGATTCAACAAAGACTTACAAAACACAACAGCTTGATTCAATTTAGAATCTCCTGGTGTGGAAAACTGGTAAATGTGACTTACTTGCAGGGGATTCTGTATGGTTCTCCTCATCTGAGTCAGCAAACACCTCCCCCAGCTCCTGATCAGACATGTCTGTGAGCTCTGTCAGGTCCAAGAGGTCAAAGTGCACCTCCAGTGAGGACACACTGCTCAGAGGCTCTAGGTTAAACAAAAGACATCAGAACAAAACTATACCAGAGATATTTTCAACTAAATTGAATAGGATGAATCTCATAATGAGTCATATTTCAGCCAAAATGACAAAAATAAGAAATTTTAATTTGCATAAAGAAAATGAAGCCTCTATTAAAGACCATTAAGATTTTTTACATTGTGATATCATTTTCAAGACAATTGATTGAGCACAATTCCTCTGAATTCTCATTAATGTAATGTAGAAAATCACATTCTTATTACTGTAATGCATCTGGACATTTAACAGTAACGGAAATTATCCTGTCCTTAACACGGTTTTAAAAAATAATAATATCAGCATGAAACAAAAACCAGTATAATAAATACTATGTATAAATAATTCACAATTTTATGAATATACCCATATGTTTTTTTATATGAGAATTAGATTTTTTTTCTTCACATTACGATAATGAGAATAACTTTTTTTATTTTCTTTAAGCAAAATATAAATTAAATTATTATTATTATTTTTTTAATTTTGGGGTGAAATATGACTCAGACATGTTCTTGACACATTTTGTGTAATTCTCTTTTACTCACGTCGTTTCTCTGTGATCAGCACCTGACTGCCATAATGTGCTGGGGTACCAACATGCTCTCCTAAAGCATTGTGGGATGCCTCACTGGTGAGACTGGCCGAGCTGGATGACTTTAGAAGCTTCTGGAACTCTCGCTCTCTAAGTGGCTCTGCAACAAAAGTAAAATATAAAGAGAAAGAAATTCTATAACCTTATTGTACACAGTCTATCTACCGTTTAAAGTGATAGTTCACCCAAAAATGAAAATTCTCTCATTTACAACCCTCATGCCATCCCAGATGTATGACTTTCTTCTGATGAACACAAATTAAGATTTTTAGAAAATTATTTCAGCTCTGTAGGTCCATACAATGCAAGTGAATGGTGATCAAAACTTTCAAGCTCCAAAAGCACATAAAGGCAGCATAAAAGTAGCCAATGTGGTGTAATCCAAGTAATCCAAGACTCCAGTGATTTAATCCATGACTTCAGAAGCGATATGATAGGTGTGGTCAAGAAACAGTCATTTTTTTTACTATAAATTCTCCTCTCGCCCAGTAGGTGGCGATATGGATGAATGTGAATCGCCAAAAACAAAAGAAGAAGAATGTGGAAGTGAAAGTGGAGTCATATAGATTACTTTTATGCTGACTTTATTTGATTTTTGGAGGTACAAAGGTCTGGTCACCATTCACTTGCATTGAATGGACCTACAGAGCTGAAGTATTCTTCTAAAAATCTTCATTTTTGTTCTGCAGAAGAAAGAAAGTCATACACATCTGGGATGGCATGAGGGTGAGTAAATGATGAGAGAAGTTTCATTTTAGGGTGAACTATTACTTTGAGTAATATGTAAAAAAAAATAATAATGTGAGTTGTGAATACTAGAGTGTTCTGGGTGGTTGCCTGGTTAATGCAGTTGCTAAGGTTTTTGGCATGTTGCTACAGTGATTTACCACAGCATTGTTATGTAGTTGCTGAGGTGTTCTAAGTTGTTGTTAGCACCTTGCTATGTGGCTGCCAGGGCATTGCTATTCAGTTGCTAAGGTGTTCTGAGTAGTTTTTGGCACGTTGCTATGCGGTTGCTCGGATGTTATGGATTGCCAGGGCATTGCTTTGCAGTTGCTAAGGTGTTCTGAGTGTTTTGTAGCACATTACAACAGTATGTGGGTGCTAGGCTGTTCTGGGTGGTTGTTAGTATGTTTCTATGCAGCTGCTAATGTGTTCTGAGTGTTTGTTAGTGCATGCTGTGTGGTTACTAGGGTGTTTTGAGTGGTTGTTAGGTGGTTACTTCCTGGCCCAAGTTAAAAGATTAAAAGAGCCCACCCTGAAGTCTCTGTAATGTTTTGGTCTCTAGATATGGCCTTTCTTTAATATGTCCACCTTTTTTCTTAACGCGGAAGTGTTTCACAATTCATTACAGAAGCCTGTTTTTGTTTTCCAGTCTCCATTGATTTCACTCCACTGATGTTTAGGGTATTATATCTGTAAAAATGGACAAATGAAAAAAACAAACATGTGGTCCCATAGTCACGATGACTGTCTTGTGACTCACATAGATACTTTGAGTTGTTATGAAAACCAAAATCTGCAAAAGTTGAGCCTGAACTCATTATTAGTCACTACTTTACTGACCCGCCGGAAAACCAGATTAAGGCAAAATTCTGGTTTCTAGAAATCTGAATTTCACAACTGATTTTCGGTCATGTAAACAGATTTTTCCAAATATATCCACCACAACTAAACATTAATTTATATATACACATGCCCAGTTTATGATTCCTAATGCATTAACTTATGTTAATAAATGGAACCTTATTGTAAAGTGCAACAATTTTCTGATTTCGATTAACGCAAGAATGAAAAAGTTTATTTATTAAACATTTATAACTGTATAACTAACAATGAACAATATATTTTGTAGCATTTATTCATCTTAAAACTCTATGTGCCTGCAGGCAGGTCCAAAGAGGGGCGCTATATCACAAAAAATGTTTTCGCTTAAAATGTTAAAGTCTCCATATAGATAGGTTAGGCATATGAGGTTTCATTTGAAAGCTTAGAATCTGATCTTTTCAGTAATAACCATAAATTCTTAATTTTTGTTACTTAAAATAACAAAATAAGGCCTCAAACCAATCACGTTGAAAATTAGCGCCCCCTAGAGGTAATGGTGTAGAACTATTTATATGAAAATAAAAGTCCTTCACATAGCACCTAAACGGACAAGTCATATATCAAATGAAAGCTCTCATTCTCTGACTGTATAGTTAATTTTGTTCAAAAGATTTCCAAAAGAATTACAAAGTGAAATATGATTTCTGTAAGTCATCAAATACAAATGTCTCTTTACTATTCCGATAATTGCTGCTGTAAGCCATAAGTAGCCAAAAACTTTTTTCAGTTTTTATCTTCTTTTACCTTAGGGAGCTCTCTAAAACATTAGCAATATTTTTACTTGTCTGTGAGCTTGCTTTGCTGAATAATCCAATGTTATATTTTAGATGTACAGAACAAAATATGCCATCCAGAAGGAAAAGCATGCAACACAAATCATCAGAAAAATATGTGTTCGACTATTGATGATAAAATGTTTTATATCGTCGCAAAGGGGAGTATCTCAGCTTTCTATTGACACCTAGATTGAGCTTCTAGTCCACTCAGAGGCTGAGACATTTAATGAAACAACAAGGGTGGTGCTTGAACTGAACATTAGACTGAATGTCTATGGACGAGCACATCTCAATGTATTAGAGTGCCACATACTTTTCAGATCTGTATATTGTAATGGAATGTGATAGCTTCCTGCCATCTAGTTGAATAAAATTAGACTTTTCAAAGTGTGGTAGAGTGAACACAACCAGTTTACAAAGTTAGGACAACAAAAAAACAAACAAATTCTGTTTATCATAAGATTATAAACATACAATATTATTTATGAATAATTGGAGTCTTTTTTTCTTTTTTTTTTTTTTTTGGGAGGGTCCTCTGAAAAATTATACTTTATTATACTGAAAAATTAGACAAATTAGACATTTCTTTGTAATTAGTCCACAGAATAGTGAGCTTTTAAATTTGAGTGTGAAAAATTGCAGATGATAGCCCAAAGATGCCCCAAAGTTTAAGGGGTTAAAATGGTTGTTGTTCTCTGTTTGGATAGCTTGTTTCAGTAGTTTTTATATTGCTTCTTAAAGAGACTGGAACCAAAAAAAACAGTCAAGCGGCAATCAGAATCATCATCAGTGGTTGCTCAGTAAAACAGTGTATAGGTGCATTTCCATCATCAGGCCTGATAATGGAAATGCACTATAAATATTTGGGATTTTTTGGCAGTTTTATTATCCGATGTATTTAAATCTGATTGCTTGGTAAAGTAAAAGCTCACCTTTCCTCAACAAGATGCATCATTTGGGGTATTACAAATGTCCGTCACAAAAATGGTGCAGAAGTGAAATAATTAGGATTACCGGTTTGTTCAAATCCCTGACACTAATTATGAGCAACAGTAACAGCGATGCTTGATTAAGCAAACACCACTTACAAAACTGTAATTCACAGTTTAGCTCCACATCTACAGCCAAGCTCTTCTGCATGTCTAGTGCTCTAATGGGGTTTGTCTGTGGTTGCCAAACAAGTGAAACAGAAGATGCTAGTGTTTCACTGTGTTTAAAGAGCTTCCAGCCGTATATTGATTTCTTGAGGCCAAAGTCAAAGCATACAAACATTTTATATAGTTGAAGACTGTTCAATTACATATATGGGACAAGAAGACAAGTAGATCTACCTCTTCTGCATCTCCATTTTTGGAACAGAAATATGATGAAAGCTGCAGCTGTTTTATGCATTCTGCAGGTCATCCCTCACTACTGTACACCTCCTGTTAGCCCACACACACAATCCTAATGGCTCAGATTTTGGATTCAGTTTTGGGTTCTGCTGGGAGTTTCTTTTATTGTGCGTGTCAGCCATGCAAATATCATTACATTAATTGCGATATAATTGTATATTCCAAAAGCTGAGCACTGAATCTAAACCAAGCAAGCCAAGGTGAATTATATTTTTAGTATTATCCAGTGGTACTTGAAAGTCCCATTGTCCCATCGCAACCACTGCATACATGCAACTCAGTGTCACGTTTTTTGTAAGAGTTGCCCTGTCCCTCTCTCAGGACCTTTATCTTTTATTAACACTCCAGTTATAATAGTCGTTTCTGCTGTAATGCTTAAGCCAACACCCCAAATGTATTCAAGTTGCTTCGCCTTTTCTCATGAGCATGCATAAATGCAGGCTGCACGCCACTGAGCAGAGCCTGCCAGCTTCCTCTGCCTGCCTGCTTTGTCTGTGCACTAAATAAATAGACATAGTGGTGGCTCTTACAGTGGACTATTGAATCCGATGGGTGTGTGCTTAATGAGTCGCAGCATGCTGCCTAAAGAAATATCTGCTCTTACCTGCTGTACTAGAATCTGCCTGAGCCTCCATTAGGACTGTTGTAGCAGCGGTGCAGTGCTGTCAGGCGTTGCAGACGGGAGTAGAGGGAAGAGAGAGAGTGAGGTGCAGCCTCCTGCCTCGTGTACAGGCTCTGTCTCTTTCTAGCTACCCACTCTCTCTCTCGCTCTCCCCACCCCTACATGCACAGTCACACATTCACACTGCTTTTATCACTGCAGCACAACAGTGACACATAAAGAGTCCCACCAGAGAAAAATGCAGTCAGCCTCCACGCAACTGCCACACTGCATGACCAAAGCTGAGGGAACAGAGCGAGGGTGGTAGAAAGGGAGGTGCCCATAGACAATAAAAAGGATTGTAGACAGAGAGGCAGGGTTTTTTTGTTCCAATACCATGTTGGCTAAAGAATACATGGTCAGATCTGTGTTAAGGTGACTAATATATATATATATATATATATATATATATATATATATATATATATATATATATATATATATATCAGTTGTGCTCAAAAGTATGCATACCCTGGCAGAAATAGTGAAATTTTTTAATTGATTTTGAAAATATGACTGATCATGCAAAAAAAAAACTGTCTTTTATATATATATATATATATATATATATATATATATATATATATATATATATATATTTACAAAAATTGCTTTGAAAGATCTTATGGACCTATGGAAGTGGCCTAATCATTGAAGTATATGTAAGATTTAAAGGAATAGTTTTTCAGCAAAAAAAAGAGGAAATTTTACTCACCCTCACAATGTTCTAAACCCGTATGACTTTATTTCCTCCAGGCAACACTAAAGTAGAAATTTCAAAGAATGTTGACATTGTTCTTTTCCATACAATTAAAGTCTACAGTGACAAGGACTTTTAAGCTCCAAAAAGAACCTTCACCCAAAAATTAAAATTAGCTTATAATTTACTCACCCTCAGGCCATCCAAGATGTATATGACCTCCTTTCTTCATCAGAACAGTTTTTAGCTTCATCCAATGCAAGTGAATGGAAACCAATTTTTGACGGTCCAAAAAGCACACTTAGTCAGTATCAAAGTAATCCACACAACTCCAGCCGATCAAGCAATGTCTTCTGAAGTGAATCGATACATTTGTATGAAAAATGAATCGCTAATTAAAACTTTATTAACTTAAAAAAAAATCGCTTCCTGTAAACACTCAATGCTTCACTTCACTGTCGCTTGACCTCATCGCATTGGCATGTTCACACGAAAATTCAGAAGTTCCACTCCATTTACTAAAAAGAGCTGGCAGAAGCGCCAATTTAAAATTAAAAACGTTTTAATTAGCGATTTGTTTTTCACACAAATGTATCGATTAACTTCAGAAGACATTACTTAATTGACTGGAGTCATGTGGATTACCTTGATGAGGCCTAAATATGCTTTTTGGACCATCAAAAATGGGCGGCCATTCACTTGCATTGGATGAAGCTAAAAACCTGGTTCTCTATCCAAACAAACACTAGGATGACGTCACTGTTCTGGAATGAGCAAGGCCAACCCCTGTCAATCAAATCTTGACGAGCGATCCATTGGCTAGATCTATTCACTGAAACAGCCAGTGCGCATTTTGGAGAGGCCATGGAGCCTTTGATCTAGTTTGGTTGAACAGCTCTGCCTGTGAATCACAGAGAGACTCGTGGTTGGGCTCAAACAACGCAGAGGTTTCACCAGAATAGCGGAGACCTCAAGACCTTGATGCTGATTGATAAAATACATTTTATAATCAATATTTAATTGATAATAGACATTTTAATATATGTGATGATGCAAGCAATGGACGATCAGTCCTTTTTTTCATCAATTTTTGCTGTTTTGGATAAAATAGTCAAGTCTACTTTCATTCATGGACATTTACCATGGATTGTATGCTTGAATTTCCTGCCATCATCTGATTGGATCAAAACCAGAAGATATAAAAATATGTAATATCGCTTACATGTTGCATATTTTAAAATCCACTCTTTCTTTATTTTAATGCATTACTGTAATGATGTCATTCAGATCACAAAACAGTGGGCATATTTCAAAGCTACAGACTTGTAGTTTTCAAATGATATAAGGTTTGTCCAGATTAAAGTCGGATATGAAGGTAATATAGTCCAATAAACAAAAACATTTTTTTTATAATTTGCCAATTATCTTCCCTGCTTCGCTCTGCCCACCAGATCGAACACTCCCTCGGCGTCGCAACCCCCAGTCAGTGGCGAGGACTCCTTGGATGGTGCATCCTTCCTCGTTCCCGGATTTCGGCACCAGTGTAACAATTAAGCAGGTAAGGAGGAAGCTGGGACCAGCTTGACAAACACATAGACATTTAATAACACTTTTCAGTGTATAAAGAAACAAAAACATGCACTGCTAATCAGCCAGCTTTGAAAATCATAAAGACATTCAAAGATGCAGACAAGCTTCGTTCATCTATTTTTCCTCTGCCGCTGACTCTTCTCCTTAAATACTTTTGCCTCCCCTCGCTGGAATGCGAGGCCGGTGTGGCACGCAGTTGGAAGTCATTTGCCACTTATCTTCCCGGCCTCGCTCTGCCCAGACGCCGCCGCTCGGTTCCGCCCTGCTCACCACAGGAAGTCAGTGGGGTTTGGTTGCTAGGGCGTGGCTAAGTAGTTTCCATGATGATACTTGAAAACTGATTGCTCACCCAATTGTATAGAATATTTTTATAAAGTTGAATATAAGTTAATCAAGTATAATCAATGTAAATATAGCCATTTTATTCTATGATTATTTCTGATGGACAAGCATGTATCTTACTGTGAGTGTCTGTGTAGAGGCCTGTGTAGGAATAGATGTGCTCACATATGGTAAACTGAGTTTCCTGTTTTGACAATATATAGAAAATATATGGTGAGGCCCCTCCGCAGAGATTTCCTGTCCACTTCTTAAAAAACAACAGACTGGAGTCACAGGACAAAATGATAAATAATAGTGACATGTATGGAATGTATTAGCCACGCCTTGGTAGATCATATGTATATAAGTGGGTATAAACCCAGATGCTACCGTTGTTCTGCAGACAACTCGGCTTTTTTATCTCTGATAAATCTTCTGGCATCAAAACCCCAAGACATTGAGAGTGATTTTTCCCAGAGGTGGCAGAAGCCACGACAAACTGGTATTGTCGGCAGGATTGGAAAGGAGCAGAAGAGTGGAAGGCCACAGCAGGCTGGCTGGACGAGCAACACAGACAGGTGGCCACCTAAAGGTAAGCATTTTTTGCTTATATAATTAGTTTGTGTTGTTTTCCAGAGTTTGCCCGTGGTGGTAAGGACACTCAAAAAGCTCCTCCAAATTTAAAGAGCAAAAAGAATAAAAGGATTCTGATTCCAGAAGAAATAATTGCATGCAATGATCTGTTTTTACTGTTATGTGGACCTTGATAGATAGCAGTAAATGAAAGCAGATAAAGTATAAGGAAGTCCTAGGCAAAAGTCCTGCAGATACGTGTAGGCACAAATCCTGCAGGGCATTGCTTTTCACTGTATTGAGGAAGTGTATCAGTGAGAGCAGAACTGACAGGTCACTCAAGAGAGTGTAGAATAGGAAAAGTGTATGTGTATATGTAAGTGCCAGTGTATGTGTCTGTGTGAGTATATCTGTGAATGTGGCTGTATGAGAAAATAAACTCTGTATCTTTTGGACAGTGGGTCCCTTCTGGATCATCACTTAAGTGTGACTAAACAGAGGGGCACAGTTATTGTCGCACTTGAGAGGAGTGGATGAGAGAATTAACCCTAAATAATAAAGGGACAAAGAATGTGTATGAGCCCAAAAAGGGACAGGTATGTATGAGAATAGGTATGTATGAGAATTTGAGCCCCACAAAATAATAAAGGGACTTGTATGAATGTTGTGTATTAAAAAAGTGAAGGTGAAATAAATTAGAAAAATTGTTTCAAGATATTGGCTTTGCAGATTATTGTAGTAGGAAATAAATTTAAATAGTAAGATATACATTTACCCTCTAAATTTAATGATTTATCTAAATTAATGGTGATAAGATAATGTTTCATTCTTTGTATGCCAAGTAAACATAACAGTGAAAGAAATAAAGACGCTTATCTAAGAAAAAGCAGCTGTTATTGTTGTTTGGCACTATTTTGATGCAGAGTGATCCCAAAAGTAAATTGACAACATATAGGAAATTTGTACTTGTATGTGGTATAATAATTATTACAATTAAAGTGCATGTTATAGAAGAAGATAAGGGAAATTGGTTTATAAATAAATAAAAATAATAGAATTTCCTTTGGAAGATCATATTATTTGAACAAATACAAATGGTCCAAAAATCCAAAATTCTTTACAAAAATTGATACATTGATACATTTTTCCTAAAGATAGGGTTTGTTGTATTATAGGAAAAATCATGGCAGCCACTCCTGTGGAAATATTAGGATTAAAATATCCATTGTGTAGAGAACTTATAGATAAGCTCTCAAACAAATAGCAAAATAGAACCAAAGATATGATGACAAAATGGCCAAAGGAAGGGACATTTGATGTAGCATTGTGCGAGGAAATGGAAACTTTATAAAAAATTATAAAACTAAAGAGGAAAAAAGTAAAAAGAGAGAAACAAAAAGGGAAAAAGAGAGAGAAGTGCTAGCACTGTTCAAAAAGGAAGAAGAAATTTAAATTATAAAATATAAGACAGGCAAGAAAAATACTAAAGGATACAGAAAAAGAGATGAATAAAAAAGTAAAGGTCCTTGCCAAACCACCTCCATATGTGCCCTCAGAAGGTCAGTTCCCAACTGTAGAGGTTTTAGGAGAAATGCAGATGGAGGGACAAGTGGAGTTAGAAAAAGAAAAACAAACAGGGCTGGGGGTAAGACTGAAGAAGGGACAGGATAGAAAAAGTGAGAGAACCTGCCTTTAGATTGTTATGAACAGGCACGGACAGCGTTAGAGAAAATGAAAGCACAGTATGAGGAAAGAAGTATGTGTATGTGAAGAAGTATGTGAAGAACAGTATGTGAAGAAGAACCGTTAGGGCAAAAGAGAAGAGATGAAGACGAGATTGAAGCAGAAGCGCAAGTAATAGAAGTTGATAGAAAAATTAGAGAAACAGAAAAATTAATATGAGACAGATAAATTGGTGAGAAATAGAAGTGGACTATTAGACAGTAGGGAAAAAGAAAGTGAAGAGGAGTCATCATTTGATGGAGGAAGGTGGGCACAGGGAAGAGAAAAAGGAAGGCTTAGACCAATGGCAAAACAACTCCCCATTTTAATTAAAGGTACGCAGGGACAGTATATGCCTTGGGCCACACAGGACCTTGAGGAGTTTGCAACAGCCCTTTCGAGGTCCATCTCAAGGCCCAGTAAACCCTTGGGGAGGTCCAAATCAAGGATATTAGGGATGCCCAGAGAATCCTACAGGGGAGAGTCAGCTTCCAATTTTAACAACCAATGCTGATCAAGAACATATGCTGCAGGTTAAAATAGAGGGAAAGACCAAACCCATGCTAGTAGACACAGGAGCGGTTTATACGTGTGTAAATTCAAATTATGCCTCACATCTCCCCTTGTCTGGAAAATTTGAAAAGACAATAGGATTCTCGGGACAAATGCAGCTAATTTCTATGATTGCTCCAGTTTGTCTACAAACTAAAAACAAAAGGGCAACCATACCTATCCTGGTATCAAATCAGACTCCTGTTAATTTGTAAGGGAGCGATGCATTATGTAAATTGGGACTTCAGATTTGGTGTTCTCCAGAGGGAGTGTATATAGACATACAGGGAATAGGAACTCAAATGATAATTTCTGAGCCAAGAGCAAATGTGTACTGGAAAGGACAGATAGAAAATGATGTTAGACAGACAATTAATAAATGGGGAAAATTTATTGAAGCACAGATTCCTGAAGCACAATTGCCAAAATCAGAATTTCACTGTACAATGATATATGATCCTGAGAGAGATGCAAAAATAGAAAAGAAATGGCAGGAAGGAACTGAAGGACAACAAATCTAAATTACCTCACAATACATCATAATAGGTAAACAGGGAGCACTTTGAGTATAACTGAGAGTGAATTTGTAAAAAAATTGGTTTAATGTAGCGGATTCTGCTCCACATGTATCCTTATATGTGGGGGAAAATTGGAAAGCAAAAGATTTAGGGCCAGTGATGAAAAAGGCTAAACAGTGCCAATGGGAACCAATAGTAAATCCAATGATTTTTCATTCTGCTGACAAAAATTACATAACATTTTTGCGTGGGACTATATTGATGGGTACTCCTCAGGAAGTAGTCATTAATAAAAAATAAATAAATACAAACGCAGATGATAACAACACCCAAATTGGTAGAGACTATTGATGCTGAACTGTTTAAGGAAGTGGAGCGTCAGGTACCAATTCAGCCAGCCCAATAAGAATACAGCTTAAGTCAGGTGCACGCCTGCCAAGAAAATCACAGTACCCTTTGTGGCCTGAGGCTGAAACAGGCATAAAAGACACTATTAAAGGACTGGTGAAAGCAGGAGTATTAATGGAAACAAACAGTTAATGTAATACTCCAATTTTGCCTGTGATCAAAGCAAACAAATCTAAATGGCGCCTCGTTCATGACTTACGAGCAATCAATGATATAGTAGAGGATTGGCCAGCTGATGTTCCAAACCCGCACACGCTGCTGAAAAATGTCCCTCCTGATGCCAAATACTTTACTGTGATTGATTTATGCTCTGCCTTTTTCAGTGTGCCGGTGGCAGAGGAAAGTAGACACTTGTTTGCATTCACATATGCTGGTAAACAGTATACCTATACCAGAATACCACAGGGATTTAAACACTCACCACATATATTCAATCAGGTTCTCAAGGCTGATTTAGAAGACCTAATGATAGACAGTACTCTGCTGCAGTATGTAGATGATTTGATGATTTGTTCCACATCACTGGAACAATTTCATAGAGATTCTATTAAAGTACTTACTAAATTAGCATCCAAAACAAAACTACAGTATTGTCAGCCACAGTTTGAATATTTAGGACGATTGATTTCATATGGCACAAAAGCTATAGCACCAAATCAATTAGAAGGCATAAGTAAAACACCATTGCCACAAACAGAACGACAAATGATGACTTTCCTAGGAATGACTGGCTTCAGTTCTGACTGGATAGAGGAATATGCAGTAAAAACAGCTCCACTGAGAGAAATCATGAAACAAGCAGGACTGCAAAATTTAAGTACTCCACTAAGATGGAATACAGATGCGTTGCTAGCATTTGAGTCTATAAAGAAAGAACTACAAAGGCACCTGTCCTCTGTAATCCCGACTATACTATACCATTTCACCTGTATGTGACAAAAAAAGCTGATGGTAATGCATCAGCTGTATTGATGCAAGAGACCTGCAGTGGTAGGAAAAAACAATCCATAGCTTACTTTAGCACTAAGCTGTACATCGTAGCACAAGGTTACCCCCCATGTTACCAACAAGGCCTTGCAGCAGTATATTACGCATATGAGAAAGCATCTACATTAACCATGGGATACCCAGTAACCCTTTATATGCATCACAAAATTGTGGAGTTACTAGAACAAGGAAAATTTGTTCTGACTCAAGACCGCATTCTAGCATATTCATCATTATTTTCATATCCAGATGTTACCATTAAGCAATGTAATACAGTTAATCCAGCTGAATTGATTCCTTTATCTTATGAAGGTGAGCCACATGATTGTGTAGCTAATTCACTGGCATTCACTAGGCTACGGCCAGATCTTGAGTCTACGCCAATCTCTGAAGCAGAAGTCACTTACTTTGTGGATGGTTCTAGTTTTAGAGATTATTTGGGAAATCATACAGGATATTCAGTTGTAAAGAAAGACATGGAGGAATTTGTACCTGTAATATCCCAACAGTGTGTACAGCCTGCTCTGCTCAATTAGCAGAATTAAAAGCTCTCATGACTGCATGTCAATTAGCAAAGGGACAAACAGCAAATATTTTCACGGATTCAGCTTATGCTCATGGTGTATATCATCTGTTTGGAGCAGTGTGAAAGCAGACTTTTTCAAAAAAAGTGATGGAAGTCCCATTCAACATGCTGAACAGATAGGTAAATTAGTTTCTGCAATGATGCTAACAAAAAGATTAGCAGTCATCAAATGTCAGGCTCATAAAAAAAGAAATGTCTATGTCATTAAGGGTAACAACAAAGCAGATTTGGAAGCTAAAAAAGCATCAGGATGTCAGGTAGCAATATTAGCTCCAGTAGTTCTTATAGAACCACAGCCTCAGTTGGATGATATTATTCGAATTCAACAACAAGCAGGTCCTTATGAACACTACATGTGGCACCAAAGAGGAGCCACAAAAGACACACAAGATATTTGACGCTCACATGAGGGACAGATTGTTGCACCAACCTCACTTTTAAACATTCTCATTTCGGATGCGCATGGTTTTGACAATTGCACAAGGGGGGAAGTGATAAGGAAAATTAAACAGCAGGGATATTGGTCTCCATACTTACATGCAACGATAGACGATTTTCTGTCCACATGTGAAGTTTGTGCCAAAAACAATGTTAGGAAAGGAACAGCGACACCAATAGGCCACATACCAATACCAGAAGGACCATTCAAGCACCTGGTGATGGATTATGTGGACATGATAAAGCGAGTACAAGGCAAAAGGTATATGCTTGTGGTAATAGACAGATTTAGCAGATGGGTAGAAGCAAAACCATCAGCAGATGAGGGGGCAGGAACAGTAATTAAATTTCTAACAAGAGAAGTAATCCCTAGATTTGGAATACCATCAGAAATAAGTTCAGATAATGGATCAGCATTTATTCAAAAAACTGTAAAACAAGTATTGCAGCAATTGAGAATAAAACAGAGACTAGGGTGTGTTTATCACCCACAATCACAAGGGATGGTTGAAAGGGTAAATGGTACCCTCAAGGCCAAACTTAACAAAATATGTGAAAGTACTAAACTTAACTGGATTGATGCTTTACCTCTTGCTCTAATGAGCTATCGCATGCAAACTAACAGAAGCATGCACTTAACACCGCATGAGATGCTTATGGGTCGACCCATGCCTGTGCCATATTGCAGAGGTCCCTACAAAGGACCCCCTCTAGAGCAATTGCATATGGAACTTAGGTCTTATATGAAGAAACTAACTGCAATACATAAAGCTATCTAATTACAGGAAAAGAGAAAGGAGCCAAGGGAGGAGACAGAGACATCTTGTCCAGTCGTCCCAGGTGACCAAGTATATCTGAGGGTATTCAGGAGAAATTGGAATGAGCCCAGGAGAGAGGGACCCTACAAAGTGGTGACAGCTACTCCAACAGTAGTCCAAGTGGAAGGAAGCACCACCTGGTATCATCTAAACTACTGCACAAGAGTTCCCAGAGTAAGGAAGGAAAGAGAGGAAGAGAGAGACTTGAAACAGACGATAAGGAAGAAAGTGAGGTGAGACCAGAGACACAGGATGAAAGGGTGCAGAATGTCAAAAGCTCAGAAAGAGATGCACAAGGAGCTGAGCAAAGAAAAGAGAATCAAGAAAGTGGAAGGAATGAGTCCAATAGCATGTCTGATGATCATCACATACCTACTGCATCTGATACTACAAGCTCAAGCCACAATCAATACCACCCAAGCTTCTTTACTACAAGCTCAAGCTACAGCCAACACCACTACTCAAAATTTCAACCAGACTTCCCTACAATTGATTTTTCAGCCCTTGGTCAGACCCAGTAACAACTCAATAATGACCCCAACAGAACAAGAATTGAATAAAGAACAAAAGATATCAAAACAATGCAGAAACATTGATAATGATATCAATAGTAATGAGAAAATTAGGAGAACGTCACGTGACGTCATGCGAAGGGCAGACATGTGAGAGACAGCTCTGTGCACTTTGCTAATTTTTAAAATTATTTTCATGATATAATCTGGTGAAATTCAATACACCCAGTTACACATTTGCTGTTTGAGGTAAACATGGCAAAGAAGTCAAAATCATCGGGCTCTGGAGACATTAAAAGACACTTAAGTGTTCAAGATGAAAGCCCAGACAGGCCTGTGGACCGGGGACTCGATTTGGATGGCGTGGCAGGAGAAGGAATCCAGCGTCAACTGTCCAACATGTCGGTGATGTTGACAAAGGTACTTGCGGACTTGGAGGATTTCGCTGTAATACGTTGATCAATTACGGCGATGGAAAAAAGATTCTCTGAGGTAGTCACAAGAATGACAGATGTTGAAAGACGAATCGATTATTTGGAGTCATCAGAGAGGGAATTAGCTGCTAATCCAGCCACGACCAAAGTTGATTTGGAACGTGTTCTTGAAAAGCTTGAAGATTTTGAGAATAGAAGCCGCAGGAATAACGTTCGAATTTTGGGAATTCCTGAGCATAAGGAGGGAAGAGATATGGTGAAATTCCTAGACGAGCTTTTCCCGAGTCTGCTCGACATAACAGGCCATAAACTGGAAATCAAGCGAGCTCACATAGTCCCGGCTCGCAGATCTGCTGAGGGAGACAGGCCCCGATCAATCCTGGCCAAATTTTTGAGATCATCCAATAAAGATCTCGTGTTGAGCCAGGTGAGGAGCAAAGGAAAGCTTTTTTGGAAGAATCACAATATTTTCTTTTTTCCGGACCTTGCGAGCTCGACAAGAGTGAAACGCGATCGGTTCAAGGAATGCAAGAAACTCTTACATCAGCGGAAGATCGCTTTTGGACTGATGTTCCATGCCAAACTGAAAATAAACACCAAGGACAGCTGCAAAGTATTTACATGTCCCAATCAGGCAATGTCTTTTATAGGAACAATGGGTGAGTAACCACTGGGTGTTTCTCTTGTGAGTGGATTGACTCATTGTACATACTCTGGCTTTCAGAGGAAGCTGGGTGCCAGTTTTGTTTCTTTTTGCGTTGGCTCCGCTGAGCGGCTGGAGTTTGTTTTGTTTTGTGGAATAACACTTTTCCTTAAAGAAACTTCTGCATTGACAGTAGATCACTTTTACAATGAAGTTCCCGGCCAGATTGAGAATAGAGACTACGGATGACCACAAAATATCTACATGCCCACACAAAAGATGTCTTTTATAAAGTTGGTGGACTGTGTAATTTTGGGATATACTTTTATGTGGCCTCTGAGTGAATTGACTTAATTTGTGGAGTATTTTCGTGAGACATTGGAACGATTACGTCATCTGCTGCACTCATCAGCTGGCTCACTGAAGATTCGTTTGTCTGACCGAGGAAACTGAACAGCTTTATATCGGCTGGAATTTGTTTTGTGAAGGAACACACTTTCGAGACAGTTCTGTGAATGAGTCTACACGTTCTTTGTGTTTATTCTGCCTATTGGCTGGGGTTTGTTTTACAGAATATTTGATGTTGTGTAGTTTTGCCTTACAAATTTGTGAGGCAAAATTGAGCAATCCGATGGCAAAGTTGTTGCGGGGACTCTCGTGAGTGTGCATGGAGTTTAGAGGGATTGACGCCGGTTGGCACTTTTGTGCGCGGGGTTAATACGCATGTTTTTCTGTTTTCTGTTTGTTTTGTTCAGGGGGAAGTTCAGGGTTTTATTGTTGCATTAATGTTGAAAAGTGGTCTTCATAATTTTGTTTTTGGCACACAATTTATTTTTAGTATTATATCAAAATGCCAAATGTTAATATGAGTGTACTATCTCTCTCTCCACATGGAATGGGTTGGGGCACCCCATAAAAAGAAGGAAGGTTATTTCTTTTCTTAAACGTAAGAAACATGATATAGTGTTTCTTCAAGAAACGCATCTTTCCCCGCAAGAAGCTGAAAAATTTGGGAAGATATGGGGTGGACATGTTTTCTTTAGTGCAGGCTCAAGTAAGAGCAAGGGAGTCATTATATTGGTAAATAAACATTTACAATTCAAATGTCTCAAACAGATTAAAGATAAATTAGGGAGAGTCATTATTGTTTTAGCAGAAATTCAGGGGCAAAGTCTGATTATGGTTAATATTTACGCACCTAACGCTGATGATCAAGGCTTTTTTATAGATCTTGAAAGGATGTTGCAAGCCACTGACACCCCTCATGATATAATATTGGGAGGAGACTTTAAATTTTACTCAGTCCTTGATCACAGTGAAGCAAAAGTGTGAAAACCCCCTAGAGCAACATTGACGCTTCACAGGATTTGTAAAAATCTTGGTCTTACAGATATTTGGAGACTTTTGAACCCATCTGGTAGGGACTACACATTTTTTTCATCAGTCCATGAGATTTATTCTAGAATAGATTTTTTTTTTAATATCCAAATCCCTCATTTCATCTGTTGTTGATTGCTCAATTGGAAACTTTTTAGTCTCGGATCACGCCCTGGTGAGTTTAGAGGTGTTGCCACATACAGAGAAAAATAAATCATATAGTTGCCATCTTAATGTATCCCTTTTGCAAAATCCTGATTTCCAACAAATGTTAAAGACTGAAATCAATGTTTATATGGAGACCAACTGGTCCTCAGTATCCTCTGTGGGCGTGGCTTGGGAGGCACATAAGGCGGTTCTTAGGGGCTAGATAATACAGTATGCCTCATTCATCAAAAAATCCAAGGCACGAGAACTCGTGGAGTTGGAAGGAAATATGTAAAGGAGGAGGCTTTCCTTATTTAGGTAAGGATTTATTCTTTCCTCTTGCAGCACAATTTACAGTCACACGTTGAGCACTAAGTTAACCACTATCACACACCGCTTCACAAAATAAGCTCTCATTACTCGTGATAAAAATCTTTGCTCTGGTTCGGGTCTGTCGTGTCCAGTCTCTCTCCCTCTTCTGTTTGCGGTGTGTCTATTTATGCCGCTCTCCCCGTGCTTACTGAAATTAGAGACAGGTGTTAGACATAATTTCGCTCAGGTGTAAGCGCCCTTACCGCTTTCTCTCTCTCCAGAGAGATGCTTGACCACGCCCCCGCTGCCACAAAATATTAAAAGTGCAGAGGCAGAGCTGAAGCGCTGCATGTCCTCTGATGGCCTCAGAGAATTGACCTGATTGAAATATAGATATAATACTCTTTTGTCGTGGAAAGTGGAGTTTTGGTTATTCAGGGCAAGACAGTCATACTTTGAGTTGGGGGACAGAGCAGGGAAGCTTTTGGCTAGATATATAAAGCAGAGTGAGTCTCTTTCTATCATTCCCTCAGTGAAATCTGCTGATTTTTACCTCGGCCATTGATATTAATAATGCCTTTAAAGAGTTCTACCTTGATCTTTATAGTTCCATGTCTTTGTCTACTGATGAAGATATTAGAAACTTTGTGGAACCATTAGATCTTCCTAAACTGACAACTGAGCAAAAAAAACTCTCTTGATTCAGAGATAACCTTGGAGGAGCTTGACGAGGTAATTAAGTCCCTACCTACTGGCAAGGCTCCGGGGCCAGATGGTTTTGCCGCAGAATGTTTTAGATCCTATGCTACAGAACTGGCTCCACTTTTGTTAGAAGTTTATACTGAATCATTAAAGAATGGAAAACTTCCTCCAACCATGACACAAGCCCGGATCAGTCTGATTCTTAAAAAGGACAAAGATCCAAGTGAGTGTAAGAGTTACTGTCCAATCTCCCTGATCCAACTAGATGTAAACATTTTGTCAAAAATGTTGACTAACCGATTAAGTAAGGTTATGACATCTCTTATACATATAGATCAGGTGGGGTTTATTTGGGGCCCCAGCTCTTATGATAACATCAGGCGTCTCATCAATATCATGTTGTCAGCAGCGAATGATCAGTCTCCGGTCGCTGCCATCTCATTTGATGCCGAAAAGTTGTTTGATATGGTAGAATGGGATTATCTTTTTAAGATTTTGGAAATGTATGGGTTCGGGAGTACATTTATTGGTTGGATTAAGTTACTTTATAGACAACCTGTAGCAGCGGTACAAACAAATGGATTCATTTCAGATTATTTTACTCTGAATAGAGGCACTCGGCAGGGTTGCCCCCTTTCCCCATTATTGTTCTGTCTTGCCCTGGAACCATTAGCAGCCGCGATAAGAAAGGAAGATGATTTTCCAGGGGTGATTGCAGGAGGTGTGGTGCATAAGCTTCTGCTTTACGCAGATGATATTTTATTATTCGTCTCCGAACCCACTAGATCTATGCCTTGCCTCCACAGAATTATTAATTCCTTTTCCAAGTTCTCAGGATACAAAGTCAATTGGTCTAAATCCAAAGCTTTGGCTTTGACAGCGTACTGTCCAGTAATGGCCTTCCAGCCGGGCACCTTCCAGTGGCCCAAACAGGGCATTAAGTATTTGGGAATTTTATTCCCAGCAAATTTGTCTGATTTAGTAGAGTTAATTTTGATCCCTTAATAAAAAGGTTTTCGAATGATGTGGACAGGTGGGCTTCATTACACTTATTGATGATTGGGAAGGTTAATGTAATTAAAATGAATTGTATTCCAAAATTCAACTACCTGTTACAGTCTCTCCCTATAGATGTCCCCCTCTCTTATTACAAGCAATTTGATAGCATAGCGAAGTCCTTCATTTGGAATGGTAAGTGTGCCAGGTTAAATTTCAATAAGTTACATAGGCTGATTGACAAAGGTGGGTTAGGCCTACCCAAGATTTAGTTTTATTATTATGCATTCAGTCTCAGATATTTGGTTCATTGGTCGCTTCCACCTGAGAGAGCCCCTCCCTGGTTTTGTATTGAAAAGGAAGCTCTTGCCCCTATCTCGCCTCTGTAAAGCCTTTCGATCAAATTAATCGGAGAAGTTAAGTCACACCCCGTTCTTTTGCATTTACACTCGATATGGACAAAAGTGTCCAGAGTGTTATTTAAACGTAGCCTCGAGCATATGGCAGAACCCTAAGCTATGCATTAATAAGTCCCCTTTCTGTTGGTCAGATTGGATTGTGAGGGGGGTTAATGCACTCGGTGACCTATATAAGAGTGGAGAATTGAGACCTTTTGAAAATTTGGTTCAAAATTTTGGGATTCCCAGATCTCAATTTTATAAGTATTTACAGCTGCGCCACCTACTCTGCACCGTTTTTGGGAGTGGCACGCACCCCCCTAGTGTGGCAGATACTCTGGGCGTGGTGATTACTGCTTTTGGAAAAGGTCATAAGGCATCAGTGTATTACTCCCTGCTAATTCAGAGTCTGGGGGACGGCACTTTAAATTCCCTCAAAAGATTATGGGAGGAAGATTTAAATTTGTTTTTGGAGGAGGAGTGTGGGCTAGGATTCTTAAAAATGTCAAGTCTGCATCTAGAGATGCAAGGGTGCGCCTTATGCAATTTAAGATTCTACATAGATTTTATTGGACCCCTTCTAAATTGTATAGGCTTGGTCTTAAGGAAACACCCACCTGCTGGTGATGCCATTCAGAAGATGGAGACACCACCCATGTTTTTTGGGGGTGTCGTAAGATACAGGAGTTCTGGTTGAGGGTCCAGAATTTTATGGGTGACATATTGGGTACTCGGATCTCCTTTTGCCCCAGGCTCTGTATTTTAGGTGACGGGGCGGTCATTGATGTAGGAGATAAGTACATGAAGAATTGGATCCTGGCCGGTGTTATGGTGGGCAGACAGGTTATCCTTAGAGGATGGAAGTCAGCTGGAGCTCCCTCGTTTTGTGAGTGATGCGAGGAGATAGGCAGGGTGGCAGCTTGGGAAGAGTTGTCATATAGAAGACTAGGCAACATGGATATGTTCATCAGGAGGTGGGGCAGCTATTTGGCCTTTTTGGAGGGCTCTCGGGGAGGGGCAGTGGAGGGAGATGTGTTGTTTTAAATGTGTATGTTGTAGCCTTTTTGTTTTTGAACATATACTTTTTTTAAATGTATTTCTAAATATTTTCTTCTGTTTTATTGTCTGTTTGTGTGTCTTTGTCAATTGTATATGACCACTGGGTATCTGTTTGTGTTGGGTGGTGTGGTTAATGTTCGGGAGGAAGGGTTGTAAATAATATAATGTGATGCCAAATATTCTGTTATATAATATATATATATATATATATATATATATATATATATATATATATATATATATATATATATACACATATACAGGTGCATCTCAATAAATTAGAATGTCGTGGGAAAAGTTCATTTATTTCAGTAATTCAACTCAAATTGTGAAACTCGTGTATTAAATTCAATGCACACAGACTGAAGTAGTTTAAGTCTTTTGGTTCTTTTAATTGTGATGATTTTGTCTCACATTTAACAAAAACCCACCAATTCACTATCTCAAAAAATTAGAATATGGTGACATGCCAATCAGCTAATCAACTCAAAACACCTGCAAAGGTTTCCTGAGCCTTCAAAATGGTCTGTCAGTTTGGTTCACTAGGCTACACAATCATGGGGAAGACTGCTGATCTGACAGTTGTCCAGAAGACAATCATTGACACCCTTCACAAGGAGGGTAAGCCACAAACATTCATTGCCAAAGAAGCTGGCTGTTCACAGAGTGCTGTATCCAAGCATGTTAACAGAAAGTTGAGTGGAAGGAAAAAGTGTGGAAGAAAAAGATGCACAACCAACCGAGAGAACCGCAGCCTTATGAGGACTGTCAAGCAAAATCGATTCAAGAATTTGGGTGAACTTCACAAGGAATGGACTGAGGCTGGGGTCAAGGCATCAAGAGCCACCACACACAGACGTGTCAAGGAATTTGGCTACAGTTGTCGTATTCCTCTTGTTAAGCCACTCCTGAACCACAGACAACGTCAGAGGCGTCGTACCTGGGCTAAGGAGAAGAAGAACTGGACTGTTGCCCAGTGGTCCAAAGTCCTCTTTTCAGATGAGAGCAAGTTTTGTATTTAATTTGGAAACCAAGGTCCAAGAGTCTGGAGGAAGGGTGGAGAAGCTCATAGCCCAAGTTTCTTGAAGTCCAGTGTTAAGTTTCCACAGTCTGTGATGATTTGGGGTGCAATGTCATCTGCTGGTGTTGGTCCATTGTGTTTTTTGAAAACCAAAGTCACTGCACCCGTTTACCAAGAACTTTTGGAGCACTTCATGTTTCCTCCTGCTGACCAGCTTTTTAAAGATGCTGATTTCATTTTCCAGCAGGATTTGGCACCTGGCCACACTGCCAAAAGCACCAAAAGTTGGTTAAATGACCATGGTGTTGGTGTGCTTGACTGGCCAGCAAACTCACCAGACCTGAACCCCATAGATTCTTTCAAGAATCTGTCAAGAGGAAAATGAGAAACAAGAGACCAAAAAATGCAGATGAGCTGTAGGCCACTGTCAAAGAAACCTGGGCTTCCATACCACCTCAGCAGTGCCACAAACTGATCACCTCCATGCCACACCAAATTGAGGCAGTAATTAAAGCAAAAAGGAGCCCTTACCAAGTATTGAGTACATATACAGTAAATGAACATACTTTCCAGAAGGCCAACAATTCACTAAACATTTTTTTTTTTATTGGTCTTATGATGTATTCTAATTTTTTGAGATAGTGAATTGGTGGGTTTTTGTTAAATGTCAGCCAAAATCATCACAATTAAAAGAACCAAAGACTTAAACTACTTCAGTCTGTGTGCATTGAATTTATTTAATACACGAGTTTCACAATTTGAGTTGAATTACTGAAATAAATATACTTTTCCACGACGTTCTAATTTATTGAGCTGCACCTGTAGTAACAGAACAAGGTGGTTGAGTGGTTAAGGTGAGGTAATATTAAACCATTTTGCTCTGCACATGTAGGTTTGAATCCTATGCTTGTCGGTTCAGTTTTTTGTTGTTGTAATCATAAATTTACCATCTATTCATAAATTGACATCCCGCTGCAGCAAAATAGAGCAATATAGTAAGAGTAACAGGCTGAGTGGGAAAGGTGATGGACTGCTAATCCATTGTGCTCTGAATGCATGGGGCTGAATCCCATCTGTTGGTACCATGCTTTGTTGTTGCAATCATCAACATTCTGTCTATTCATAAATTGACATCACACTGCTGAAAAGTTGAGCTATACCAGGACAAGGTGGCTGAGTGGTTAAGGCAATGTACTGCTAATCCATTGTGCTCTGCATGTGTAGATAAGTGTCCCATCCTTGTCAGTTCAGTGCTTTGTTGTTGCAATCATCAACATTCTGTCTAATCATAATTTGTCATCCAGCTACAGAAAAATAGAGCAATATTTGAACATCAAAAGGCTGATTGGGTAAGGCAATGGACTGCTAACCCACTGTGCTCTGCACATGTGGGTTTGAACCCATCCTTGTCTGTTGAGTGCTTTGTGGTTGGAAAGCACCCTGTTAAGAGATTATGTTCACATCAACTTTCTGACTATTCAAAAGTTGACATGCATCTATAGAAAAATAGAGCAATATTTGATCAATCAATAGGACAAGGTGGCTGAGTGGTTAAGGTGATGGTCTACTGAGGGTTTGCGCTTTGCATGTGTGATTCTAAATCCTGTCTGTTCAGTTCTTGATTTTTGCAATCATCAACATTGTCTATTAATTAATTTACATCCAGCTACAGAAAAGTATAACAATATTTGACCTTAACCTCAACAAGGTGGGTGAGTGGTTAAGGCAATGGCCTGTAAATCCTTTGTGTGTGTGGGTTTGAATCCTATCCTAGTTAAATTTGTTCTTTGTTTTTGCAGTCATCATCATTGTCTATTCATAATTTGACATCCAGCTACAGAAAAATATAGCAATATTTCAGTTTCATCCAGATGAGGTGGCCAAGTGGCAAAGGTGATGGATTGCTAATCCATTGTACTCTGCACGTGTGTGTTTGAATCCCATCCTCTTCACTTTAGTGCATTGTGGTTGGAAAAGCACCCTGTTAAAAGATGATATCCACGTTTTTCTCGAAGGCATATGTTAAAATGCTGATATATTCTTGTGGGCACACCCAAATGTGCTCTTCTCGTATTTGTTGAAACACATGGAAGAATGAATTTCAACTTATCAATATTCTGTCTATTCATAAATTGACATCCAGCAACAGAAAAATAGAGCAATATTTGAGCTTCACCCAGACGAGGTGGCCAAGTGGCAAAGGTGATGGATTGTTAACCATTGTACTCCACATGTGTGTGTGTTTGAATCCCATCCTCTTCACTTTAGTGCTTTGTGGTTGGAAAAGCACCCTGTTAAAAGATGATATCCACATTTTTCTCAAAGGCATATGTTAAAATGCTAATATACTCTTGTGGGCACAACCAAATGTGCTCTTCTTGTATTTGTTGAAAAACATGGAAGAATGAATTTCAACTTATCATCAACATTCTGTCTATTCATAAATTGACATCCAGCTACAGAAAAATAAAGCAATATTTGAGCTTCAGCAGGACGAGGTGGCTGAGTGGTTAAGGCGATGCACCCGTTATGCATAGTCCCCAGAGTACAAGCCTCTGGAGACAGTGTTATGATCTAGGGTTGCTTCAATTGGACAGGTCTAGGATCAGCAATGTTATGCGGCAATAAAAAGATGTCAGCTGACATACTGAATGACCAGGTTATCCCATCAATGGATTTTTTCTTCCCTGATGGCATGGGCATATTCCAGGATGGCAATGCCAAGATTCATCAGGCTCAAATTGTGAAAGAGAGGTTCAGGGAGCATGAGGAATCATTTTCACAAATTAATTTGTCACCACAGAGTCCTGACCTTAACCCCGTTGAAAGTCTTTGGGATGTTGGAGAAGATTTTACAGAGGGTTCTACTCTCCCATCATCAATACAAGATCTCGGCCAAAAATTAATGCTATTCCAGATGGAAATAAATGCTGTGACATTGCATAAGGTTGTTTGAAACAATGCCACAATGAATGCACGCCGTAATCAAAGCTAAAGGTGGTCCAATGAAATATTAGAGTATGCAACTCTTTTTTTTTTTTTTTTAAACTAATATACCTTTGTGGGCACAGCCAAAGGTGCTATTCCTATATTTGTTGAAACACATGGAAGAATGTACATCAGCTTATCATCAACATTCTGTCTGGTCATAATTTGACATCCTGCTTCTGAAAAATAGAGCAATATTTCAAGATTTAAAAAAAAACTTAGTAGCCTATCTATTAGTGTTGACTTAGTCTCTCATAATAAGGAAAAACTTTCTCATAATTATGACTTAGTGGCTCATTCTATAATTTAGGGTACATTCAATGTCCATTGATGATAATTATATAGGCCTATTTCCTAACCATTTTCTTCAGAAATATCCCATTTTATCCATTAAGGGAAAGCTTGTTATAATATCACACAAATATCTTGTGCACCCCATGCTTAATTTTGCTTGAAATTGCTATTGTGTCTTAATTGAGTTTTTGCATTGTCCGTTTTTGAAGTGAGTGGGTATTAAGTTAAAATAAGTAATTAAAAATAAAAAATAAAAAATGTTAAAGTCAACATTATCTCTATTTTATTTATTTTAAGATTCTAAACACTTCAGAATGTTTTTTATTTTTTAGATTGAGTTTGACATATTAATGAAGAAAAGTTTTGCCATGTTACTAAAAAAAACACCCCCCTGCAACTAAAAAAGTGGTGTATCCCAAAACCATGTGACCAGCATCATGTGATTTCAGGTTCCTCTGTGGGTGACATTTTGAACACATAATGGTTAGTGTCCTTTTTGTCAAGCTGTATATTAACTGACTGTCAACTATGTTGGGTACATTGTTATGGTTTACAATATTTTTATGATTTTAACTAAAATATATTCAGATTTGAGGTTAACCTGATCAAGAAAATTACATGTGGTTGGCAAGGCAAGGCCTACCATTGAAATTAGGAGTCAAAATGAGGGATTTGTCAACTATGTTTCTGTCAAATATGTTACCTTTTAGGGCCAATTTTTGGTAACATCGTTGACGTGACCATACTGTGTCCACTGATGTCCACTGATGATCATGAATTATTGTTCATAGATCAGTTTTTTTGTCATAATTTAAGCCTGAGACACTGAGGGTGTGCCCTCGTGCATGTGTGTGGGTGCATGCGTGTGAAGCATGATGATTAGGGATTAAAGGACATTTAATTGATTTTTACAAAATTAACTAGATATTGTTCCTTTGCAAGTTAAAATAGATATCTTCTTATGTAAATGGTGTCATTGTATTTTGTGAAGAAAGCAGGATATTGCTTTTTCCGATTAACACATGAAACAGAAAAGCAAAAAAATGAACAGAATCAACTTTTAACCCCCATTATTCCCCTCCTTCCTCCCAATCCCCAACCCCACCCTGACACCCAACAAACATCCCTGTGGTCAAAGCTAAATTACACACACACAAAATTTTTTTACACATTTAAACTATAAATACCTCTCACCTGCCCCTCCCGAGAGCCTTCCAAAAAGGTCAGATAGCTGCCCAACTTCATATTAAACACCCACAGGTTGCCTAGTCTTCTATCTGACATCTCCTCAAATGCCGCCACCCTGCCCAAATCTGTGCACCACTCCCGAAATGAGGGCGCACCAGCCGACCTCCATCCCCTAAGAATGATCTGTCTACCGATTACGACACTGTCTAGGACCCAATTTCTTATGTATTTCTCCCCCTATACTAATGAGCACCATATTGCCTAAAATACAGAGTCTGGACGTGCAAATGCAAGATAACGGGGTGTAACTTAACTTCTTCAGTTAATTTGATAGAAACGCTTTGCAGTGGCGAAATAGGGGCAAGAACTTACTGTTCTATAGAAAACCAGGGAGGGGCTCTCTCTCAGGTGGAAGCGACCAATGAGCCAAATGTCTGAGACAGAATGCATAATAATAAAACAAAATCATGGGTGGGCCTAGCCCACCTTTGTCAGTCGGCCTATGTAACTTACTGAAATGTAATCTTGGTCGTTTACCATTCCAAATTGAAGGACTTCACTATGCTATCAAATTGCTTGAAATAAAAGAGGGGGACATCTATAGGGAGAGCTTGTAGCAGGTAGCTGAATTTTGGAATACAATTCATTTTAATAATTATATATTATTATAATATTATATATATTAATATTAACCTTCCCAATCATAGATAAATGTAATGAAGCCCACCTGCCCACATCGCTCGAAAAACTTTTTATTAAAGGGTAAAAATTAACTCTAACTAAATCACACAAATTTGCAGGGAATAAAATACCCAAATACTTAATGCCCTATTTGGGTCACTGGAAGGTGCCCGGTTGGAAAGCCGTTACTGGGCAGTACGCTGTCAGAGCCAAAGCTTTGGATTTAGACCAATAAACTCTGTATCCTGAGAACTTAGAAAAGGAATGAATAATTCTGTGGAGGCAAGGCATAGCTCTAGTAGGGTCGGAGACAAATAATAAAATATCATCTGCGTAAAGCAAAAGCTTATGCGCCACACCTCCCGCCACCACCCCTGGAAAATCATCCTCCTTTCTTATCGTGGCTGCTAATGGTTCCAGGGCAAGACAGAACAATAATGGGGAAAGAGGGCAACCCTGCTGGGTGCCCTTATCCAGAGTAAAATAATCTGAAATTAATCCCTGCTGCTACCAGGTGATTGATATACCGCTGCTACAGGGTGTCTATAAAGTAACTTAATCCAACCAATAAAAGTATTCCTGAACCCGTACATTTCCAAAATCTTAAAAAGATAATCCCTTTCTACCATATCAAATGCCTTTTTGGCGTCAAGTGAGATGGCAGCGACCGGAGTCTGATCATTTGCCACTGACCACATGATATTGATGAGATGCCTAATGTTATCAGAAGAGCTACGGTCCTGAATAAACCCCACCTGATCTATATGTATAAGAGGTGTCATAACTTTACTTAATCGGTTACCGTCTCCATGGTAATGCGCTCAACAAGCCACATGATAAGATGTGCGGATTGATGGTCTCAGACGTGGAGGCAACTGAGATTCGTCCTACGCCACTCAGATTGAGGTGAGTCACTACGCCACCACAAGGATTTAGAGTGCATTGGGAATTGGGCATTCCAAATTGGGGAGAAAAGGTGAGAAAAAAAAGAATCAGACTGATCTGGGCTTGTGTCATGGATGGTGGAAGCTTTCCATTCTTTAATGATTCCGTATAAACTTCTAGCAAAATGGAGCCAGTTCAGTAGCATAAGATCTAAAAATTCAGCTTCAAAGCCATCTGGCCCAGGAGACTTGCCTGTAGGCAGGGCCTTAAATACCTCGTTAAGCTCCTCCAAGGTTATCTTAGGAGTCAAGAGAATTTTTTTGCTTAGTCGTCAGTTTAGGAAGTTCTAATGGTTCCACAAATTTTCTAATAACTTCATCAGTAGACGAAGACGTGGAACTATAGAGATCAAGATAGAATTCTTTAAAAGCATTATTAATATCAGTGGCCGAGGTAAATATTTCACCACCAGCAGATTTCACTGAGGGAATGGTAGAAAAAGACTCTCTCTGTTTTATATATCTAGCCAGAGCTTCCCTGCTTTGTCCCCTGACTCAAAGTATGATTGTCTTGCCCTGAATATCCAAAACTCCACCTTCCGTGACAAAATAGTATTATATCTGTATTTCAATCAGGTCAATTCCCTGAGGCCATTAGACGACATTCGGTGCTTCAGCTCTGCCTTGGCACTTTTAATATTCCCTTCCAATTCCATGAGTTCTTGTGCTTCAGATTTTTTGGTGAATGAGGCATACTGTATGATCCGGCCCCTAAGAACCACCTTAAGTGCCTCCCAAGCCACACCCACAGAGGATACTGAGGACCAGTTGGTCTCCATATAGACAC
Organism: Myxocyprinus asiaticus; assembly: GCF_019703515.2. Classification (NCBI taxonomy): domain Eukaryota; kingdom Metazoa; phylum Chordata; class Actinopteri; order Cypriniformes; family Catostomidae; genus Myxocyprinus; species Myxocyprinus asiaticus. Next base: position 26,786,756 of record NC_059389.1, read on the forward strand.
TGATTTCAGCCTTTAGCATTTGTTGGAATTCAGGATTTCGTAAAAGGAATACATTAAAGCACCAACTATATGATTTTTTTTTCTCCACATGTGGCAACACCTCTAAACACACCAGGACGTGATCTGAGACTAAAATGTTTCCAAATGAGCAATCAACAACAGATGAAATGAGGGACTTAGATATATAAAAAATCTATTCTAGAGTAAATCTTTTGGACTGAAGAAGAAAATGTATAGTCCCTACCAGATAGGTTCAAAAGTCTCCAAATATCTGTAAGACCAAGATTTTTACACATCCTGTGAAGCGTCACTGTTGCTCTAAGCGGCTTGCACACTTTTGCATCACTATGATCAAGGACTGAATCCTTCAAAAGATTAAAGTCTCCTCCCAGTATTATATCATGAGGGGTGCCAGCAGCTTGCAACATCCCTTCAAGATCTATAAAAAAGCCCTGATCATCAACGTTAGGTGCATAAATATTAGCCAAAATAAGACTTTGTCCCTGAATTTCAGCTAAAACAATAATGACTCTTCCTAATTTGTCTTTACTCTGTTTGAGACATTTGAATTGTAGATGTTTACTTATCAGTTTAATGACTCCCCTGCTCTTACTTGAGCCAGCACTTTAAAAAAATGCCCACCCCATATCTTTCAAAATTTCAGCTTCCTGCAGGGAGAGGTGCATTTCTTGAAGAAACACTATATCATATTTCTTACACTTAAGAAGAGAAATTACCGTAGCTCAGTGGTAAAATACGCTGGGTACCACCCCTGGAGTTCGCTAGTTCGAATCCCAGGGCGTGCTGAGTGACTCCAGCCAGGTCTCCTAAGCAACCAAATTGGCCCGGTTGCTAGGGAGGGTAGAGTCACATGGGGTAACCTCCTCGTGGTCGCAATTAGTGGTTCTCAGTCTCAATGGGGTGTGTGGAAAGTTGTGCGTGGATCGCGGAGAATAGCATGAGCCTCCACGTGCGGAGTCTCCGCGGTGTCACGCACAACGAACCACGTGATAAGATGCGCGGATTGACAGTCTCAGAAGTGGAGGCAACTGAGACTTGTCCTCTGCCACCTGGATTGGCGAATTACCTTCCTTCTTTTTATGGGGTGCCCCAACCCATTCACATTCCACGTGGAAAGAGACAATCCACTCATATTAACATTTGACATTTTGACATACTGTATAAGAAAAAATAGATTGTGTCAAAAACAGGATTATAAAGACCACATTTCAACATTAGTGCAGCAACCAAACCCCAAACTTCCCCTAGAAAAGAAAAAAAAAAACAGAAAAAAGAAAATCAAATGGCACCAACTGGCGTCCATCCCTCCAAACTCAAACAGCCCATGCATGCCACGAGAGCCCCTGTGACAAACTTGCTGTCGGATTGCTCAAGTCCGGTGTTTCTATACAGATTTTGTGAGATAGAATTACACAGCAAAAGATAATCTATAAAATAAACTCCTGCCGATAGGCGGACTAAGCATAAAGAGTGTGTAGATTCATCCACAAAACCGTTCCAAAGATGTGTTGCTCTACAAAATAAACTCCAGCCACTAGGCCGAATCAGCACAAAAAGAGCGCACAGAATCTTCAAACAATCAAACAGATGTTCAGTGAGCCGGTCCACTCGGCTGCAACGTGAGTACCACAAGATGACTTACTCACTCTATTGACTTTATGAAGGACATCGCTTGCTGTGGGCATGTGAATGTTTTACGGCCATCCTTAGCATCTATTCTTAATTTGGCTGGGAATATCAGTGCAAAAGCGAAATTCCATTGATGTAAATGTTTCTTGCATTCCTTGAATCGATCACATTTCTCTCTTGTTGATTTCACAAAGTCTGGGAAAAAGAAAATGCCGTGGATCTTCCAAGAAAACCTTCCTTTACTCCTCACCTCGTGTAACACAAGATCTTTATCAGATGATCTCAGAAATTTGGCCAGAATTGATCGGGCCTGTCTCCTTCCACGGATCGCCAAACTGGAACCCTGTGAGCTCGCTCAATTTCCAGTTTATGGCCTGCTATGTCTAGCAGACTCGGAAAGAACCCATCCAGGAATTCTACCATATCTTGTCCCTCTGCTCCCTCCGGAACTCCCACGATATGGACGTTATTCCACCGGCTATGGTTTTCCCAGACACACTCCAAATCCACCTTGTTTGCTAGCGGATTAGCAGATAATTCCCTCTCTAACTGCGCTTTGGAAATGATGGCTTCGCAGCTCGCGGAACTCACCATGATGGTCAAGTAGCTCCGCCCTCCTCTCAATCACAGTCCCAGGCAGGACACACCCCTATTCTCCTTCGGCAGCTTCTCACGCCCCATGGCGACCAGAGGCACGCATCCTTCTTCCAGTGAGGGATCTATTAGAGCTTTTCTCTCACGATGCTCACTGTTCTTCTCCTTGCAGCCCTCCACATTTCCTCAGACATGATGAAGATTGCGTGTCTCATCACGCTCCTCTCCGGGAGGGATGGGGAATGGCAATATGGGATAACCAACATCCGTGCTGCTCCTCCTATGAAGCTTTCTCTTCGGAACTTCGTCAAGTTTTTGACCATGCAGCTCAAGGTCAGGAGGCTGGGAGGATTTTATCAGGACTGTCCCAGGATAATCGATCTGTAGCCGATTATGCGATAGATTTTCGCACCTTGGCTGCTTCCAGCGACTGGAGTGATCACGCCATGTGGGACCTGTTCTTGTGAGTTCTTACAGATATTATTCAGGACGAGATTTACTTTTTGGACCTCCCCCCTCGATTCAATGATTTGGTGGACCTGGGGAGGGTAGAGTCACATGGGGTAACCTCCTCATGGACGCCATAATCTGCAGTTGAGACCTGAGTCTATCAGCGCCTGACTCAGCGTCGTGATCATCGTCGACGCCGTTCTTTGCCCTCTCGGGCAGCTTATCTTTGCCCAGAACCCACATCTCCTACCAGATCGCCTGACTCTCGCCATGACTCTGAAACCATGCAGGTGGGTAGAATTCTGGTGTCTCATAAAGAAAGACACCTTCAAAAGGGGTTATGCTTCGCCTGTGCCCGATCGGGCCACCTCGCTGCTACAGGCCCAGCTGCAGAATGGAACGGACAGTCATGTGATTTCGGCATTGGTGGATTCTGGTGTCGAAGGGAACTTCATTAACACAGACTTGGCTTCCAAATGGTGGCTCCCCAGGGTCCGATTGGATGAGCCCATCACCGCCCACACGCTTAGTGGCACACCCCTGTCAGTCATCACCCATTCCACTAAACCTGTCACCTTTGTCTCCGGTAACCATTTTGAACAGTTTTCCTTCTATCTCATCTGGTCCCCATCGACCCCAGTTGTGCTGGGACATCCCTGGTTGGTAACGCACAACCCACACATAGATTGAGCAACCAACACTGTCCATGCCTGGAGCTCTTTTTGTTCCTCAGATTGTCTTTACTCTGCTGTCTCCCCTGTCCAGTCATGTGTTTCGTTGCAGGGGGCGTCCGTCTTTACGAAGTTGGACCTACACAACGCTTATCACCTGGTCCGTATCAGGAAGTGGGATGAGTGGAAGACGGCATTTAACACCCATAGGGGGCACTTTGAATATTTGGTCATGCCTTTCGGATTGGTCAACACCCCCACCGTCTTCCAGGGGCTCGTGAATGACGTGCTTAGCGACATGTTCGATCGTTTTGTTTTTGTTTATCTTGATGACATTCTGATCTTCTCCCAGAATATGCAAGACAATGTGTAGCACGTCAGGCAGGTGTTTCAGTGGCTGTTGGAGAATCGGCTGTTTGTCAAGGCAGAGAAGTGCACTTTTCATGCACAGTCGGTTCCGTTTTTGGGGTTCATCGTTTCATCCGAGGGAGTACGTATGTACCCGGCCAAGGTGAAAGCCGTCTCCAAGTGGCCAACCCCAGATTCTCGCAAGGCATTGCAGAGGTTTATGTGGTTCGCCAACTTTTACCGGAGGTTTATTAGAAATTATAGCCAACTCGCTGCACCCCTGACGGATCTCACCTCCATGCACACTGACTGTAGTTGGCCTCCGTTGGCTGAAGCTGTGTTTGCTAAACTCAAGGAGCGGTTTTACCTATTTTAATTACCCCCAACCCTGCTAGTCAGTTCGTGGTGGAGGTGGATGCATCCGAGGCCGGTGTTGGAGTGGTCCTCTCACAGGGCTCTCCCTTGGATGGAAAGATGCATCTGTGTGCGTTCTTTTCGCAACAACTGTCTCCAGCAGAACGGAATTATGACATCGGTAACCGGGAATTATTGGCTGTCCGGTTGGCCTTGGGTGAGTGGCGTCATTAGTTAGAGGGTTCAGGGACTTTTGTGGTTTGGACTGATCACAAGAACCTAAAGTACATTCGTAACGTTAAACGTCTTAACTCTAGGCAGGCTCGCTGGGTGTTGTATTTCACTCATTTTGATTTCACCCTCTCATATTGCCCGGACTCCAAAAACATCAAGCCCGATTCCTTATCTCGATGTTTCGAAATCAAGACCTCCACCGCCCCAGCGGATACCATCCTCCCCTCCCCAGTTGTGGACATGGTATCCTGGAAGGTGGAGGCTAAAGTCTGCACAGCACTACGAAACAGTAATCATACTAACACACTCTTTTCTTAGCCCATTGAGCAGCTTGTGTTTGACTCTCTGCAGCCGGTGCCGGGCACGCCTGTCCTGATTTCATTGACTGTCGCTAATAAATTAATTGAACTGTTTCTCTCTGCATTTGGGTCCCTTTGTCTCCCCTCACCCTCTGACACATAGAATGAGCCAGTATCTCATAATAATGACTTAGTATCTCATAATTATGACTTATTATCACATAGTAATGACATAGTATTTCAAAATAATGAATAAGCATCTCATAATAATAATTTAGTATCTCAAAATAATGACTAGTATCACTTAATAATGAGAAACATTGTATCTCAAAAAATGTATTAGTATCTCATAAAAATGACTTGGTATTTCAAAATAATGAATTAGTATCATAATAATGACTTAGTATTTCATGATAATGAGAAACTTTCTCATAATTATGACTTAGTATCTCAAAATAATTAATTATTATCTCATAATAATGATGTAATATCTCATAATAATGACTTAGTATTGCGTAATAATGACTTACCTCAAAATAATGAATTAGTATAGCGTACAAATGATTTAGTACCTCAAAAAAATGAATTAGTATTGCATTATAATTGGTATCTCAAAATGAATTAGTATCTCATAATAATGATTTAGTATCTCAAAATAATGACTTAGTATCTCAGAATAATGATTTAGTATCTCAAAATAATGAAAAAAACTGTATCTCAAAACAATTAATTAGTATCTCATAATAATGAATTATTATCTCATAATAATGACTTAGTATCTCAAAATAATCAATTAGTATCTCATAATAATGACTTAGTATCATAGTAATGATTTAGTATCTCAAAATAATGAATTAGTATCACATAATAATGATTTAGTATCTCAAAATAATTACTTAGTATCTCATAATAATGATTTAGAATCTAAAAAATAATGAATTAGTATCACGTAATAATGAAAAAAACTATCTCAAAACAATTAATTAGTATCTCATAATAATGAATTATTATCTCATAATAATGACTTAGTATCTCAAAATAATCAATTAGTATCTCATAATAATGACTTAGTATCATAGTAATGATTTAGTATCTCAAAATAATGAATTAGTATCGCATAATAATGACTTAGTATCATAATAATTACTTAGTATCTCATGATAATGAGAAACTTTCTCTTAATTATGACTTAGTATCTTATAATTATGACTTAGTATCTCATAATGAGAAACCGTTTCATAATTAGTTCTTAATATCTCATAATTATGACTTATCTCTGAAGGACATTTCTTATAATTGATTTATTATTTTATAATATTGATACACTTTTTTCGTAATAATAAATTAAGATACTGATAGACAATCTGACAGCTGACGGAGTTAAACGATGATCGTGTGACGTGCGCAGACTGCGCATGCGCGGAAAGGGGGAGGAGTCGCTTAAAAGGTGAATGGCTCTTATGGCTGTCTAGCTAATCAGATGGAGAAAATGCACATTTAACGTTACTAAATGTGAATTTCACAAATGTTCTTGTGCTGTGAAGCCTTTATGAAGATTTTATGATTGAAAGTATATGTCTTTCTCTATCCATTGCTCTTTAAGCGGGGAGTGATAGAGTCGTTTCCTTTGCTCTCATGAGGCTCTAGCATGTTAGCATGCCCTCTGATTTCATATCTCTCCTGAGCGCCGATATCGACCCCAGTTCACCTAAATCCCTCTATTCCAAAGGTAAGAACGTGTTTTTATAACACTACACATTTTCCCCTTAATTTACGGAAGCATTCGTCTTTGTAAAAACGTTTAGCTGTATATAAACATTAGGAATGGCTAACGTCAGATAGCATGAGAGGAGAGCACGCGCTAGCTCTCTCTCTCTCTCTCTCTCTCTCTCTCTCTCTCTCTCTCTCTGTGTGTGTGTGTGTGTGTGTGTGTGTGTGTGTGTGTGTGTGTGTGTGTGTGTTCCTTTACACATTCTGAGTGACTCAGTGGCTCCGAGACAATCACGGTTTGCTGTCTAACATCAGAGAAGCATTTCGGACAGCTGTTGCGGGTTAAATAATGTTCATTTTAGGGCTGTAAATCAATGATTTGCAACCAGTGGGTTGAGCAGGTTCCAGGGGGTAGCCTACTTAGAAAGATTTTGATTTTTCATTATATTACTTTCAAATTAGCGTAAAAAAAAAAGAAAGCTGTTATGTGACATGATATCACAAAATGAAATGTGTAATGTTGTATGCAAGTTTTCAGGGCTACAAAACATTTCTAAAAGACTTATTAACATGACACAACACTACCGAATTTCTCAAAATCACCTTTCAAAAATGTAGACTGTTGTGGCAGTAACATGGTAAAAGGGTATCAGATGTTACTGATTATGATTACCTAAATTTAATATGGCAATAGAGCGTTCCCTTTAAAAAAAAAATCTTATTGATTGTCATGTTGGAAGGTAAGCAGATGATACTTGAAGTTTCTTGTGTTAAATGGGACTTCATACATTGAAAGTTAGTGGTTAATTGTGACGAGGAGGAGGGCGTGGCTGCCAGGGCCGGAGGACTCGCTGCCGTCCGCCGGGGGAGGAGCGAGCTGACATCCGCCAGGGGGCGGAGGAGCGGTTGAGGACTGGGCGACAGAGTGTCCGGGAGCCGGCAAACAAGTTCTTCACTCTCCCTCCTCTCTATCTCTCCCTCTCTGTGTCTCCGCTTGCCCTTTCCCTCTCCCCACGCCTCCCCTCGTCTCTCCCCCAGGTTCACAGGAGGTGGGGTGGACCACCGACCGACATAATGGTCAGAAGGGCAGCGTCTCCCCTCCAGAGATGGGGGGGGGGGGAGTTGGTCAGACCGGTGGCGCCCCTAGCAGAATTGGATGGGGGAGGAGTGTGATGAAGAGGAGGGCGTGGCCGGGCTGTGATAATGCATGGCCGGCAGTGAATCAGCTGATCAGTGGGAGAGCGAGATAAAGAGGAGCTGGAGGCGCCAGTTCGAGAGAGAGAGACGCACGTGTCCGCGTTGCATGTGTTTATGTTTGTTTTATGTTGTTGTTGTATCCCCTTTTCTCCCCAATTCCCACTACTTAGTAGGTCCTCGTGGTGGCGCGGTTACTCACCTCAATCTGGGTGGCAGAGGACAAGTCTCAGTTGCCTCCACTTCTGAGACTGTCAATCCGCGCATCTTATCACGTGGTCCATTATGCATGACACCGCGGAGACTCCGCACGTGGAGGCTCATGCTATTCTCCGCGATCCACGCACAACTTTTCACGCGCCCCACTGAGACCGAGAACCACTAATTGCGACCACGAGGAGGTTACCCCATGTGACTCTACCCTCCCTAGCAACTGGGTCAATTTGGTTGCTTAGGAGACCTGGCTGGAGTCACTCAGCACACCCTGGATTCGAACTCGCGACTCCAGGGTTGGCAGTCGGCGTCAATACTCGCTGAGCTATCCAGGCCCCCCTTATGTTGAGTTTCTTATTAAACTTTGTTTACTGTTCAGCCGGTTCCCGCCTCCTTGCCCGTCCTTTATCTGTTACATTAAAAATGTCAGATGAAACAGTGATATATAATCAGGAATAGTGTTGTCACAGTGCCAAAATTTCAGTAGTCGGTACCGATACCAGTGAAATTTCACGGTTCTCGATACCAGTTTCGATACCACAGCAAAAATATGCTAATATTATAATGTGCTACTGAACACACCAGTTTAGTTATTTTAATTATTTAATAATTATTTTAATATAGTTTAATAATTATTATTATTATTTTCCAGAACTCCATGTTTTAAAATGTAATTTAATTTCTTCATCAAAATGGTGTCTAACCAATTAATTCTTAACTTTTAACAAGTAAAAACTGAACTTTTCAACATGTCATTGCATTTTTTTTTCAAACTTTTATTCAACAGCAGTCTCGCTTGTGATATTTTGATTTATTATTATTATTATTACTAGAGTGAATATTACATTTTACTGTACAGTTGTTATATATTTCTGTCACAGTTTCTTCAATTTCAGGCATCTAGATTTTATTTTGAATCGTGCTTTTATTATGACGAGTGTTCACAAAAGCTTCACTTTTCCTGATAAACAGTTCTCAACACAGCCCAGTGTGATCATTGAAGACTTGTCACGTCTGAAATCTCATCTCTTTACACTGGCCTTTGAGTCTGACAAAAGAAACTTAGGATACGGTTTTGGGAACGCTTCAATAGGCAGTTCACATTGTGTTATACTTACTGGTGCCACAGTATACTACCCCCGACTCAACTTCATAATAACAGCGAAATACCACATTGTTTTTATTCATTACATTGTATGTAGGGTAGCAAAATTCCCAGATAACAGTGCCATTCGGCTGAACTTGAACTATGAGCCCTGGCAAGGGGCCGTTCAAACAGACGGAACACAACAGAATGGAACCGAACGCGAGGATCTCAAGACAGACACACATTTCCAAGTTGAACTCCTTTCCTGACAAAGCATTTAAACTCATTGCTTAATCTGAGAAACGCTTATTAAGAGAGCAAGACGCAATGGCCAAGTACCTCCACCAACTGTAAGGGGCTGTTCACACCGAACACTTTTGCAACCATTCATTTGTTTTTCTATGTAAACGCGCACTAGACGAACATCTTAGTTTCGCTTTGTTTTTGTTGATTCAGCATCTCGAGCTGGAGTGCTGATTTTTAGTTGCTGTGTCTAATTATAAAGAAATTTAAAAAGCATATTGTGTAAGAATGTTATTTTTCTGAAGTCATCGTTAGTGCTTGGCACAAATCCAAAATTCGAATACACCGTTTTAGCATTCGAATGTGCATTTCTTTTTTCTTTCTTAAAATCGACAAATATTCAAAATTCACATTTTAATTTGACAGCCCTATTGTTCGGTACTACCAGTATTGCAGAAACACTGGTATCATTACATCTTTTTTATTTTAGTTTCGACTTGGTACCGAAGTACCGGTAATTTTGACAACACTAATCAGGATAATTGAAGATTGTGGCCTGTATGAAGTGACACACAAATACTGTGTGGGTAGCCTGTGTTAAGCCACTGGGAAGTGCAGAACCTCCCTTTTTAGTTTTAGTATCAGATATGAATATAAAGTAAATGTTTTTATGATTTCAAAGATATAGGATAACTATTAATAGAGAGCTTTATTTATTGATTGATTTTTATTTATTTATTGTTTGCTTAGTCAAGCATCACTAACTATTGTTCAGACTGGGATGATGTTTTCATGTTGGAATGCAGTGCCCTTTTGTACACCATACAGAGTGCTGTGTGTTCTTCCAACTATTCAGCCTTAGTTTCATTAGTCCACACAACATTTTCCCAGTAGCATTATGAAGTGTCAAGGTGGTCTTTGGCAAACTTGAGGCACGCAGAAATGGTTTTGTTGGAAAGCAGTGGCTTCTTTTATGGTGTCCTGTCATGGACACCATGCCTGTTTAATGTTTTCCATATCGTAGACTCATGAACAGAGATGTTAACCAGTTCCAGTCCTTCCTTAATTCCTTAAAGTCTTTAGCAGTCACTTTAGGGTTCTTTTTTTTTTTTTACCTCATTGAGCATTCTGCGGTGTGCCCTTAGAGTCATCTTGGCTAAACGGCCACTTTTAGGGAGAGTAGGCTCAGTACTCAGGGCCTGATTCGGTGCGGGTATTGCACGCAATTTTAATCATTCCCTCAAGTTCCACGTTCATATCGTGGGAAATTCCCGCACACTTTTATTCACTTTACAGTGCAGCTACAACTTATTAAACCAATAGATACAGATGAACAAATCAAATCAATCAATTTGTTTTTGTATTAGGGCTGTGTAACAGGTAAAGGATGGGCAAGGAGGAGGCGGGAACCAGCAGAACAGTCAACATAAACTTTAATGACAAACTCAACTTAAAACAACATAAAACACACAGTGGCCACATGTGTCTCTCTCTCACGTGTCTCCGGCTCCCCTTTATCTCTCTCCCGTTGATTGGTTGACTCGGCCCGGCCACACCCTCCTCCTCGTCACATTCGTCCCCCGCCCGATTCGGGCGCCGTCCGGACTGGCCCAATCACAGTCCAGATGCACTCTAAACTTGTAACAGCTTCAGGTGATGTAGATCGCAAAGTATGAGGGAATTATACTAAAATACCAAATAACTAAATATAGAAGCACTCTCGTTGTGAAATACAGCGGAGCTGGAGCTGCCATTCCCTTAAGCAAAATTTGCATGTTAGAGCATTTTTAAAGGAAACACCTCACCATTATATCTTTAATGCATCCTTTATTACATTTCAAATAAAAAGGAAGCAGGTCATGTAAATAAGTATAAACTATGAGTTGCATGAAGGGGGAAAGATTGAGACTGCACCTGGCTGATGTACACTCTGGCATGGGGACGCTCGTCCTTTGTGCACGCTTGCTCCAGTTAGATTATAACGCAATGGCTCGCCACGTAGTGAATCATAATACATATGTGTTGCGGTGTGTATCTTATTGTGAAGAAAATTGGCGATATGCAGCTCTATTAAGAAGAGAGATTTACTTTATTTTTGAGTTAAAGATGGATCGATATGAATAAAAAGTGAGAGAGGCAGTCTTCCCACCTTTATACACTGCAACAAAATACTTGTTTAATTTGTCGTTGTTTTGGCTTGTTTTCCAATATAAATATCTAAAACTCATTTACTTTAGGAGCTCTACTGCAGAAGAAAAATGTGTTATCTGAGAATATTGAATATAATAAATATGTAAAAATATCTAAAAAAAAATCCTTGAAACAAGATACATTTACCTGAAGCAACATATAATATATTTAGACCTGGTTTCAGAGAATGTATCTTGAATATGTGTTGTTTCTCAGGTAAATGTATCTTGTTTTAAGGATTTTTAGATATTTTTAAATGGAGAATAAGACGAAACAATTAATAACAATAGGATTTTTTGCAGTGAAATTTTTTTTTTTTTTACTTTCAGTGAATGTTATTTAGAGGAATTTTTAAAAGATGATTTTGTCCTCTTTATGATTAGCAAGCATGTTTATTACAACCTTTTAAGTCAAGGTACAAGCTGAATAGTCAGTTAAAAGCTAACGATTAATCATTGCAATAATCGCCCGAATAGTTGAATAATCGTTCTAATAATCGTTAGATTAGTTGATTATCAAAATAATCGTTAGTTGCAGCCGTTTTGTATCAAACTGTAATTCCAGAAGATGTGCGAGTAAATCCACTCTGTCTCTCCCACTCTCTCATGTGCAGCTGTCAACAGTGCGTTAGAGCACCTGTTGAATTTAGTGTGAGCGCACGCAGTGAGGAACGCTTTGTCGCATAGTTACTGAACTTAAGATATTACAAATGTATAAACACGCAAATGGCGTTATACCGCGTATCCATAAGCAAGTGACGCAATAAAACAATCGCTCCTGTTTATAATGAACAAAACTGTAAATATTGCAAGAGCGTGACTTTGGAGCGATCAGTAGTTTTGACGCCTTTCATATCTTGGCGCTTCATCATTAGTCATAATGCAGCACATTTGACAAAAATGGCAGAAATAGCAAAAATGCTTTGTGTACCAGCTGCATGGGGAAGTTAGACACTTAATCACCTGTTACATCTCTCATCTCCATCTCTCTGGAGTTCCATCCAGGGTCGGAAATTAACGGAGGCTCTGGGCAAAAATGCCCCTGAAATTCAAAATATGGGGGCAAAAAGAATGCCCCCGCAAAGAGTTCCTGTTGTTTTACAAATAATATCTGATATAGCTTGAAATACATACATCGCGATCTTCACTGAACATTGTTTCATGCCGTCCGTTGTGCAAATGTTGCAGTCAGAGTCAGTGGCAGATGCTCGCGCCATAAACACGCACAGACTGGCACTCCACTTCCCACGCTCTGTATCATTTCAATGTTGTGCTCATGTGCTAAATTACGTGACATTCTGAGTTTGGACCATTCAAAATATACTGTCCTAGTGAGTAACTGTGTGCTTTAGCCTACTTCCCTGCCCATCGGCTCATTTCACTTATGGATCTGTCTGTTTGAAAAGCCTCTGCACCAGCTAGAGGCCAAAAGTGCGGGAAGGATGGATATTATATATTTATTAAATTAATCACAAAATATATTGTAACCATATGCTTCAGTGTAGTTAATAATAATATTAACAAATAATGTCTGGATAAATAGACTTGATGTTAATTAAAACATTATTAATTATACAATAATAATTTTACATTAACCACTTGTGTATGAATCATATCTCTGACTAATTTTCATTGTGAAATGTTTATTTTCGAATTCTTTTAATTAATTGGCATGAAGAAGTTGCTACGTTTTTTTTTTTAAGCTCCTCATTCCAAATCTGGAGAAATGCTGTCATCTCCTCTGCGTCAGTGCATTTGTTGGCTATGTTAATTTAATAGACAAAATATTTGGAAATATATGTGAATGAGAAAAAACTTTTTGTTTCAGTAACAATGCACACATGCAATGTACAGATCATGCAATTTTGTAATTATTGAAACATGCAATTTTTCAAATTGACTTAATTATACCATAAAAGGATGACAGGGTAATTTTATAAGGTTAGAATAAAAAAATAATATTAAAAAAAAGGCCCTTTGTAAAGATAAAAAAAAATGCCCCTGGAAATCAAATATTGCAACTTAATGGAAAAGTTGATTTCTGACCCTAGTTCCATCTGACTTATACAGAAATTGAGTAAAGTAGCCCCCCGTGAGATTTTAGGTGAGTTTGTTGTAAAATGTCAGATGTTTTAGTGTTATGAGTTTTATAACCCCCCCCCCCCCCATATGAGCTGTGTAAGTAAATTTATTTTCAGATTAATTTCAGGCCCTGGTACTAAATCATCTTCATTTATAGACAATTTGTTATTTGTTAATTTGTAGCTTTTGTTGACATCATTAACTTAGGGGTTCACATACATTTTCCAACCTACACTGTGAATGTTTGAATGATGTATTCAATATGTACAAGAACAATACATTAATTTGTGTGTTATTGGTTAAAACAGATGGTGTTTGTTCATTATTGTAACTTGGATGAAGATCAAACCAGATTTTAAGACCGATTTACACCGATCAGCCACAACATTAAAACCACCTGCCTAATATTGTGTAGGTCCCCCTCGTGCTGCCAAAACAGCTCTGACCCGTCGAGGCATCGACTCCACAAGACATCTGAAGGTGTCCTGTTGTATCTGGCACAAAGATGTTAGCAGCAGATCCTTTAAATCCTGTAAGTTATGAGGTAGGGCCTCCATGGATCGGACTTGTCCAGCACTAGTGGTCGACTGATATATCACTGAGGCCGATAAATCAGCCGATATTCTGACTTTTTAAATTACCGGCATCGGTCGATAAATTTTCCGTTTGGCCGATTTTTTTTTTTTTTTTTTTTTTTTGAGGGTGCCGAAAATCGCCTGTTTGCATGTGAAGCGACTGAGACATGTGAACTACCAGTCACGGTTCGTTTTGTTGTTACGTGCCATGGTATTACTACAATAATAGACTGGTGTGCAACACAGTCTCATTTAAATGGTCCGCATATCAGAGCCGCGACAGACGTGTTTGAGCTCATAATGTTAAAGTGCTCGCCTGTTCTTTCTCCCTCTCTCTCCTCAACAGTTCCCTGGAACTTTTAAGAAGACTTTTCAGGCTGCAAAGGCTTTGCGGCCGGGGTTGCAGCAGCAGCACGAAGTTTAACACATACTGCAGTTTATGGCGCTGTTGTAAATTGTGGAAGAGATTTTAAGTGCTTCCACTTTTGGATGCAACCTGTTTATGGCATTCTCTACAGATGACATTAAGTGCTCGACATTAAGTGTTATGATGTGCTTGTCCTTCGGACAAGTAAATTTATTTTATTTATTTATTTTATTTATAAGGGACCATGTACAATATTAAACATAAATGTTTCTATTTGATGCATTGTACCAGATTTAGCCTAAGGCTAAATTTCATCTGCAGTCCCCTGGCAAGTCACAATTAGAACTTCTGCACAGTAACAGAACAACACTAAGCAAACTAAACAAATAAGACAAAATGAATAATACAAATTACACAATACATCACACATACACGCACCTTGTCAGCAACATAGGTATGCTAGACAGATTAAACACAAGAACATTTGAATACCAAGCAAAACAGATATAAGACAAAGTCAAGTAAAATGTGTATATAGTCAGTGGTTACAAAGTTGAGTATCTTTTAGCAGATTTTTCAGTTTGATTTTAAAACTACTAATAGAACTAGAAGTCTTTGTCATCTGGTGGGACGTTCCAATGAGTTGTGGCTTTCACAGAGAAAGCTGACTGCCCAAAGGCAGAGTGGTGAAAGGGTACAGTCTCTTATAGAAGAGATTCTTGTGGATTGTGGAGTTTTCCGAACGAAAATAAACAGTCACGTTATGTAGGAGGGCCAAACAATTTAAAATTTTATACACAAGACACAGATTTGAATTTTTTTTTTGAATTTGAATTATAATTCTCAAAGCTCAGAAGACGTTGTTTTTCCAGTATCCTACAATGATGATAATTGAATTGGCTTTTTATCCAGAATTTTTAAGGTTTGTTTGTACAAGGATTCTAGTTGTTTAATCACTGTTTCTCCAGCCTGCCCCCAACGTGTAATACAGTAAGACATGGGGGAAAGGATCGTAGCATGCATAAATGTCTTCGCTACATTCACAGAAAGACAGTTTCTAATTTGTCTAAAGTTTGCCAAATTGTATTTAATGGTTTATCATTTTCTTGACATGCTTCTTAAAATTAAGATTTGGATCCATTATTACACCAAGATATTTAAATTCAGTAACTATATCAATCTTATCACCCTTAATGAAAATGTCAGCATTAGGAGGCTGCACATTGGTTTTGGAAAAGAACATACCTTTTGTCTTGCTAATGTTCAAGCTAAGACATGATTGATCAAGCCACTGTGTGATCCTTTCCATAGCAGTTGTTAGCTTCTCAGCTACTAGCTCAGCTGTTTTTGCATGTGTGTATACAACAGTGTCATCGGCATACATTTGCAATGCTATCCCATGACACTGTTGTGGAAGGTCATTAATATACAGACTAAATAATAGGGGCCTAAAATCGATCCTTGAGGTACACCCATTGTGCACTTCATGTTGCTGGACCATGTATCTTTAACACATTGCATCCTATTAGATAAATATGAAGACATCCATGCCTGTGCGCTAGATGGAAAATTAAACGTTGGAAGTTTAGAAATGAGAATATCGTGATTAACTGTATCAAATGCTTTACGCAGGTCTAAAAATACAGCACCAACTACTCCTTTGTCAAGCCTAGATTTTATTTGCTCTATCAGGTGTAAGGTAGCTCTTTCAGTGGAATGATTTGTTCTAAAGCCAAACTGCATATGATGTAAACCACAATTGCTTGTATTAAGATAAGTTGTCATAATGTTAAATTGGTCATTCACTTGTCCGAGTAAAAAAGTTACTTGTCCAGAGAGAAAAAGGACATGTATTGGTTACATGCTCAAGTAACATGTCAGAGTTTCTGTTGTATGTTTTTTAAAATGTACTAAATAGTGGGGCTGGGCTTCCGTGCAGAAGGAGAGTGGGGGTGGGGTTACGCGACGAGTGTGAGAGGGGAGAGATGCAAACAGGGTATGACTTAACGGAAGAAACGGATTATGTAACGCAACATCAGACTATTGCGATATAAACATTATTGTCTCATCCTATATCTTGTGTGAAAATATATCGATATACCTTAAGGCAATATACTGCTCAGCCCTACTTCCAACTCATGAAATTCAAGAACTGACTGTTCACTTGCTGCCTAATATATCCCACTCATTGAGAGGTGCCATTGTAACAAGATAATAAATGTTATTCACTTCACCTGTCAGTGGTTATAATGTTGTGGCTGATCAGTGTATACATAAATGCAGGTAATTCCAAAGGGTTCACATACTTTCTCTTGCCACTGTATATTCCATTTTCAGCTGCAGTGGGACCAAATATAACCAATATAAATGAATGATATTAATGAAATATGCAGTTATTTCCAAAGTAAGTTTCAAGCAGTATTTTCCATTACTTACAGAAGCAAACAGGAGCCTGTATAAACCTTAACAAGCTTTTAACTGATATTGTAAACTTGTAACACATTTGCAATTATAATTAAACTAAGTTTCAAGCAATACTGTCAGTCCATTTGTGATATAGGGGAATTGACCCAATTAAAGCTACACTATGTAAATTTTTGTTTGTTAAAAAACAACAGAATGTTATTAATGAGAGAGTGCAACAAAACTCCATCTTCCAAACCATGTCTTTACCCAAATACACTTTGATAAACCTATAATAATGATTTATATTTTAGAGCTGTCAGGACGGATTTCGTGGGAAATTGCATACATACGTCATACGCCCGTGCATGTTGACGTCACATCCGTACACAGAGAAAATAAGATCCGGCTACTGTAGCACGTGTGTGGGAGTAGCTGAAGCTGAATGTTTGTTGTCACAACGAACGAGAAAAATTGACCATGGATCATTCAAAACAGCAAACCTCAGGGGAATCACCGGTTGTTAAAACAAATAAACCTCGAACAGATCAGAGTCCGTAATAAAACCCGAATCAACATCAGCTTGGCTTTTCAGAGGTGGCGACAACTCCGAGATCTGAAAGGATTTAAAAGTGACCCAGAGATGGCTTTATTCTTACTCAACATGTAAGATATCTTATTGATATGGTTTATGTATAGTTGTGTAATCACACACACACGTCTGTGTGTGTAGTGAAATGCAATAATTATACTGTAATTGGTGCAGAACTTTTCGCTTGCTAGCACACGTGTTTTTCTTTATAACGGCAATAATTTATATAAATAAATCCTTTAGTCCTAGGCTTGTCAAGGACATGTGAGTCTTGAAATGATGTTGACCACTGGTTGGTAGCAATGACAATCTATAAATGAGTTACTACCATGGTCTATTTGGCCAGAATATCCTGCAGTTATAAAAACTTTACAACGTTTGACCTTATCAGACTAGCAATCATTGTGTCTAATGTTAACAAACGTTGCCTAACTTTTGTAACATCATTTATTTCAAAACATCAACGTTTCCAATAAGTCAAAACAACAGCATAAGATATGGCACACCTGCTCAGATGACATGTTTTCGGATATCCGTCTCTTCCTTTTCCATTATTTATTTGTCCATTCAGTCTGATAAGATGTCCTGTATCCATGTGTACACCGGTGCTTCAAACCACATTCATCCGCGCAGAGGAGCAGAGCCGAAGCACAACTTACGTCATTACCAAAAGAATGTTCTTTCCCAAGATGCATGCATTTTAATTTTTTTAACCGTTAGATGGCCAAAAGTAGTGTAGCTTTAAGCCCACGTACCATATAAGCCCACTTGCTGTTTTATTTTGAAATATAAAAAAAGACAAAGCAAGAGAAAAAAAAATTTGCAGAGGAAATGCAAACATTTGTTTTTATCATTTTCTTATTTGGAGCCAATCAAATGTTTCGTTTTTGAGTTATTTGGGAGCATGTGCTACCACTGTTCGGTGGCCATTTTGGGAGTTGCTCCAATACTTCTGGAGTCAGATGAACAAACCAGGCAAGGAATGATAAAACAAATTTTAATTAAGAGATTAATAAACCAACTGATAGTTTATTTATTTTCTTTGTAAAGAAATGGTGATGTTTCACAGTGGTAAACACTCGACTGTCCCAACTTTTTTGGAGCATGTTGCAATCATCTGATTTGGAATTTCTGTACATTTTCAAAAAACAATGAAATTCACAAGGAAAAACATCATATAATGCGTAGTTGTAGTGCTTTAAATATAGCAAAGGGTGAATATAATTGACAAAATCACTCTTTGTTTTTAAAAGCATTTTTCATACTGTCCCAACTTTTTCAGAATTGGGGTTGTATATCAAAATAAATTATTTATTTGTGATGTGAGAGGGACTCTTACACAACTGTTACACAAGGTGCAAACATTCACTGATGCTCAAGAAGGCAGCACACTACTATATGCATATTATACCTTATGTAAATACCTGATATATATATTCTGAAGGGCAGTACTAAATAATAAAAAAAAAACTTCTCTTATATTTGTACACATTTTGAAAGGGATGTGAAAACTGGTGAGACAAAAGGGGAATGCAAATTTGTGCACTCAACTATACATTATATACTGTATATTAAACACCTGATTAATGAGTTATCAGCTGTCTTTTCTTTGTATTTCTTGTTTTTGAACAATCTAAATTGAGCAATTCTGTGATGTGGCAGCTAAAACAGCCATTTGGCTCCTAAATGTTCCAGTTTAGTTGAGAATGGCTCCTTAGTAGGGTTGCAAAGGGGCGGAACATTTCTGGTAAATTTCTGGAAACTTTCCAGAAACTTTCCATGGGAAGTTAAGCTGGGGAATTTTGGAAATACTGGAAAAAACTTTGGGCACTTGGCTATATGCTGCTGCATCTTTGTGGCATTCTTAACATGGGTCTTTGCACAGTATTTGCAAATGTACATAGCCTTTCCTTCTACAATGGCTGAGGTGAAATGTATCCACACATCAGATGGCGCACGTGGCATTGTTCTGTAGAATAAGATTAGAAAAAAGCTAGTAAAAAACACTAATGCAATGCCATGCATAGATATATAAGTAGTTAGCTAAACAATTGGAATATTCTGGAATGGTAAAAATATTTACAATTGATGCTGGACAAATGAATAGAAATAGGCTAGATGAATAGATGAACACTCCTCAGTCAGCATGCTAAATCAAACTATAACCTACGTTCTTGTATGATAACAGAAAACTGGCTAGCAGTAGGCAGAAGAAACAGCATCACAGTTGGGCTAGCTAGCACCATGATAGCTAGCCTCTTAAATTGTCAATGAAATTATGTTAGCTATCTAACATTCAGCATATCTGATTTACTGGCTAGCTAGCTACTGTATAAACATATTTTGATTTAGTATTTGCTAGTTAAACTTTAATACCATAGATCAAGTATATTTACCCTAGTAATATCATCAAAACTTACTTGACTGGATGTAGTCCTTGGGCTCAAATGCAGAAGTGTGGCTTCAATAGTCCTGCTGTAGTAAGTAGCCTGCAGTAAGTAGTGTGCTCTGTGCATGTGACTGAGTAATGCACAGGGTAGAAATTCAACTGAATTTGCATTAAATCTGGTGGTTTTAACCAAGATTATGCTGCAAGATGTTTTTTTTTTTCAACTACATTTAAGTTCCCTGTTATAGGCTAACTTGCAATTTTGCAAATTCCCGTTAATTCCCATATATTCCCGTTAATTCCCATGGAAAGTTTCCAACTTTGAAAATTCCCAAAATTTTGCAACCCTACTCCTTAGTCATTTATTTTTGTCCAGAGCACTGTTTAATTTTTCCCACGGCAGTTTCATGTCATCAGTAGCTTAAGAGACGCACTGCAATAAATCCCCGCCTCGTGTCTGGCACTTGAGACTTTAGAGGTCCAGCAGTTACTCTGTAATCTTCATGTCCTCATCAACTAAAACAAAATCAGCAGCTAGGCAGTGCCTGAAATATCAGTGCTCATCACAACTACGGTAACTGAATTTTTTAAAACTTATTCCAGGGTAATATAATACAAAGTACAATGTTATAAATTGGAAAAATATATATACAAATTTGAAATGTAAATGTTTGCCACATTTACATTGTTATAGAAGGCAGAAACGCGTCGTTGTTTAACTTGATCCTTGTTTGCTGCCGGAGAACCTCTGACAGGAGCTTGCATGCCTTTTTATTATGCCTCTTCACATTATATACTTTCATAACGGTGATTGTCTCTTGGCAAGTGAGACAAACGCAAATGATTATGGCTTATTAAGCAACGGCCCTCCCGATCAACTTTACATTTCTGTGGCCATGGTGGCATGCCGATCACAATAACAGTGAATGAAAGAAAGAATGAACGTTACATTTATATAGCGCTTTTCTGACACTACACTCAAAGCGCTTTATACAGTGAACAAGGGGACTCTCTTCAACCACCACCAGTGTGCAGCATCCACCTGGATGATGCAACAGAAGCCATAGTGCGCCAGTACGCTCACCACACACCAGCTATTGGTGGAGAGGAGAGAGTAGAGTGATACAGCCAATTAATGGATGGGGATTATTAGGAAGCCATGATTGATAGGGGCCAATGTGGAGAAATTACAAGCATTGTCCTAATGAAAGGGTCACTCACTCACTGTTTACCGCCACACCTGGCCTATTAACTAGTGCTGCCATCATGTGGTGAAAACTCAATTGCATGATTTGTAAATTCTATGAGGCTGGCCACATAGAAAACATTTAAAGAGACAAGCGACGGGCCGTTTTAAATACATCTCTGGGTCATGATTTGCCCACTGGCTGTACTTTGGACACCCCTGCCTTAGGGATGGTTCACCTAAAAAAAGAAAATGTTCTGATCATTTACTCACCTTCATGCCGTCCAAGATATGTATGACTTTCTTCTGCTGAACACAAATGAAGATTTTCAATATTCAAGTCTATTTTTACTATAAATTCTCCTCCCTGCCCAGTAGGTGGTGATATGCATGAAGAATGCGAATCGCCAAAAACAAAAGAAGAATGTGAAAGTGGAGATTAATAGTAAAAAAGGACTTAAATATTTATCTGTTTCTCACCCACACCTATTATATCACTAGTGATGATATGGATTTTACCACTGGAGTCTTATGTATTACTTTTATGCTCCCTTTGTGCTTTTTGGACCTTCAAAGTAGGGATGCACGATGTATTGGCCACCGATATTTATCGGCCAATTATTGACCAAATTAAAACCATCAGCAAATCGTTTTTAAGCATGAAAATGCTGATATGAAAAACTGATGGTTTATTTAGAATTATCAACACACTTTGTAAAAACACATCGAATTTAAATGTACAATCCAGAAATATAGCAACAGAATGTAGAGGGGTTGGCACTACTAAGAACATGTAATATTTCATTTATAATCATTCTCGTTCTCACATTGAGGAAAAACCGTGGTTACAGACATGACAATTGTGAAGTGGCACTTACCTATTGGCTACATGATGAGGTAAAAACATCAAAACGCTTTGAAACTGGCAGCAAACTTTGACTTCTGAGACATTGGTATGGTGTATCCATCAAGGCTGCACGATTGATTAAGACTGAAATCGCAATATGGTCTTGCGTGATTACGAAAGCTTGAAAGGCTGCGTTTAAAAAGTGATTCAGTTAGCGCTTCATTCAGCATTGTGTAAGCAAGCGGTGCCCTCTAGTGTTTGGCATTTTCCATTATCCATTACACCACAATAAACCTTAAGAGGGCATTTTGTTCCTTTGGTAACTTTTTATTTTTCCATGATGTGGTTGACATTATTTATTGTTAGAACAGAGCAAAACAGTGATGTGATGACAAAATAAGTTAATTGGCAAATTGGAAAATCGTATTGGCCAAAAATGTTCATATCGGTGCATACCTGCTTCAAAGTTCTGGCCACCATTCAATTGCACTGTATAGACATACAAAGCTGAAATATTCTAAAACTCTTTGTGTTCAGCAGAAGAAAAATTCATACACATCTGGGATGGCATGAGGGTAAATGATGAGAGATTTTTTTTTTTTTTGGGTGAACCTATTCGTTTTACTCAAATAACATGGCTCGTTGAGGAGAGATGTTATAAGTTTTCTAAGCAATCAGACTTACGATTTTCACCTGGTGGATGATAAAACGGATGGAAATGGATTGGCTTTTTGCAGAACACTTTAGCAATAGCAATGTAATGCCCTGGCAGTGTGGCAGCAAGTTTTGTACTGGCAAGAACCAAACGTTTTCTTGTGAAAATGTTAAAATCTAGCTCATTTTTGTATTGCTCAAAAGCTGTATGTCCTGAAATACATGCTTGGCCTTTTGTGTCCAATTCACTTGACCCAACATTGTAGTGATAAAGAAATGTTTAATAGTTCCTTTTTAGGAATTGATCTTAAGTCTAAAAGTTATAGCTAGATAGGCTAATTATTAGGCTGTATGGTACCATCTGTGTTTAGTTTATAAAGCCTGACTTTACAAATGTGAAGTGTGTAGCCTAATTTTTGTGACACTTTGGCCTTCTTTTTAACTTCAAGAGCAGTTTTTCTGTCCTTTCATGTTCTTTTGAACAGCGTTGCATGAGCTGAGGAGAATCGGAGGATTCCATTATCTCTCTGTAGTCCAGGGATGACTAATGTTAAAATAGCAGGAATGCAAAACATGTGGAATGCAGACCTGCTGACCTTGGCTTCAGTTTCTCTACAGGCATCAGGGCTTTTATTCAAAGAATATCTGAAGGGCGTGTTGTTTCAAGGTCCGATTTCCAATTCTCTGTGCACGTCCACATTAGTTGGCCAAAATGCTACACTAGTCCTGCAACTGTGCTTTCATAGTGAGATGGCACTTTCCATGAAGAGTACAAAATAGTGCATGAAACTTATAAAGTAATATTTTTGTTCTTTTTTAACAAAGGGTCAGTGAAAGGAAGTGCTTAGTCAAATTTAGCCACCTTGGCTGGTAGCCTAAAAAGTTATTTTCGGACACTGGTTATAGGCTTCTGTAAATTGATTTGGAAATAAAAATGGCTTCTGAAGCCACTATTTAATGCTTAAAGCTACACTATGTAACTTTTGGCCCTCTAGCGGTTAAACAAATTAAAATGCATGCATCTTGGGAAAGAACATTGTTTTGGTAATGACGTAAGTTGTGCTTCGGCTCTGCTCCTAAACACGCGCTACAGTAGCTGGATCTTATTTTCTCTGCGTGTGGATATGACGTTAACACGCACGGGTGAATGACGTATGTATGCATTTCCATCGAAATCCGTCCCGACAGCTCTAAAATATTTATTATATAATATCATTATTATAGGTTTATCAAAGTGTATTTGGGTAAAGACATGGTTTGGAAGATGGATTTTTGTTGCACTCATTAATAACCTTTTGTTATTTTTTAACAAAAAAAGTTACATAGTGTATCTTTAACTTTTATGTCACAATAAAACACGCTAATATCGTTGAATTGTGGTCTTTTCTCAGCAAATACTGATATATGCTGCAATTAATACTTAGTTACATCGTGATCAGCAATGCATGATTTTTTTTAAACATCCTCATAAATTGTCAGAAGAGAAGTGTTATCAAACAGAAATACACCGTCGACAGTAAAAGCAAGGTATTGTTTTGTCATGGGAAGTTACTCTGTTGTTATGTTCAGTGCAGTCACCTGGCAATGCTTTACAGGTAACGTGTGAAAAGTTGTCATGGTAATATTGCTTCAATGCTTTTCTATCAACAACGCTGTAGCAGAACCCATTTACACAGGGGAGCCTACAAGCTTAGCATAAAATAACATAATGCAGAGGTCTCATAGACACTCTATGGAGCGGTACACTGGCAAGGAGTCGAGGCCGTTTTTTTAATAAAAAAAATTAAATGGATGCCAATGGAGGAGATGCTTCAGTGTGCTGAATAAACTGCTTTTGTGAGGAAACAGCTCATCACTTAATATATTGACTGCCTGCCCACTTATCTTCAACAAGTTTTACACTAAATCCTTTTGGAATGAACTATGTGTGGAGTTTACTATGTTAAAATTGCTGTTTTCACAGACAATTTTGCAACAGGTAGGTGTCAGTTTATGGCTCTCCCCATTCTTTTGTATGGTATCTGCAAATGGTGATTTACTGTCGTAACATACTAGTTGACCATTGTGCTCTCTCTTATGGTAAAAGTGTGGAGGTTGTTATTTCACTAAATAATAGAACCTCTGGCTGTAGTCATCAACATTCTGAACCTGGCACAAGGGCATCATGGGAAATAGCGTCACTTGATGGTGCTCTGGGAAACAAACTTCTGTTTATTAAAGATCTACTGTTGCTTAGGAAAGGCTGTGCTCGCTGCACAGGGATATTATGTTACTACCATAATATTTCACATGGTATTATAAAAAATGAACGCTAACACGTTTTGCAACTAGGGCTGGGCAATATGGATTCAAAAATTATATCTTGATATTTTTCAGCCTATTGACGATATTCTATATATATATCTCGATAATTATGTATTTGCTCTGAAATGGGTCAAAAGTGATTTTTTTTTTTTTTAATTAGACAAACCATAATTTCATGCAAACAGCCTTTGTAGCCAATTAGATTCAATATTTTAAAGGCATTAAATAAAAATATTTTTTTTTAAAAAAAGGCATGTTTCTCTACAGTTTTGCACTAAATTGATTGCACTTTTATATTTGTATTTTATATACAACGATGCATAGTAAATAAAATAAAAAAACATTATTTACCTTCAAATATTTTTACTAAAAAAAAAATTGTTAATGAACAAGGTGTGCAAAAACTACTCCACTTATTTTTTTTTTTAATCCGGTTGAATGCATGATGCCAAATTATTATTGTGGGACCCAGTCAAGTTTATTATTATAATACTGAATTATCGTTATTATTTTGAGGATTAGAGTTGTTTTATTTAAAATAATATATTTCTTTCCTATTTACTTCACCTGGAGCTTTTATTTTAACACCATAAGTGCAGTGTGTAGTTTACAATGCACCGCATCTGGTGAAGTGCTGTTGTCCACTCCTTTTCTGTTATACTGTGCCGCCTTTTGTAGATTTGTATAATAATTTATAGCAGTTACTAAAGTTTGAAATTGCCTGAATGTTTGGACATTCAGTATTTAATTTTTTTCACAATGCATGTGATCTGCTCTTAAAGTGGTAAAAACACGCATGAAACGCACACAGACCATGTTTATCTGCATTTTATCGCAGCCCATTGCAATTTTTCTTTTAGCCCATATGACCATATTGAAATTTTTTGTGTTCTTTTGATTAATAGTGCTGCCCAGAAGGATTAGTATAATTAGTCTACTGATCCGCTTTTTATGAAACTTAATGGCCAAATAAAAAGCACATTAAAATCATCGCGATATTCACAATATTGCTTAATTTTATATTTTCAGCCAAATTATCACGATAATATAGTGAATATTCGATGTATCGCCCAGCCCTATTTGTAACTATACATGCTTTACACAGAGCTTGTAATTACTCAGTTGGAAGCTTATCAGCAAAGGCTGAAAGTTTTCGTTAAGTGCTGAAAGTGTTTTATGATGAAAAGTGCACCAAGTAATTTACACTGAGCCAAAACATTATGACCACACTCAGGTGACGCAAATAACATTGATCATCTCCTAACAAGGCCACATATCAAGGTCTGGGTAGATTAGATAGTAAGTGAACAAACAGTTCTCATAGTCAACGTGTTGAATGCAGGAGTAAAGACCTGAGCGACTTTGACATGGGCCAAATTGTTATCGCCAGACGACTGGGTCAGATCATCTCTGAAACGTCAAGGCTTGTCTGGGTGCTCCCGGTCAGCAGTGGTGAGTACCTACAGTGGTCTGAGGAGGGACAAACCACAAAATGTTGACAGGGTGTTGGGCGCTAGGGCTGGGCGATAGGACGATGTAATCGGATTTCAACGATGTCTTCCAAAGATCCCGATGCCGATTGCGAACAGACAATGATCGACAATATCGGGAAATAGCAAATCCATGGATCAGGGATGTCACCAAATATATTAAACAGTGGCCAGGGTGTGAAACTAGCACCCGCCACCCGCAAAATACTACGAGTTCAAAATGTATTTCATATGCGGTTAGCATGCATTGTGAATGCAACTCTGCAGGTTCAGTAATATATACCTTTGTATTAAAGAAACAAAGACAAAAAGTGATTAAATAATAAAGTAATACAAGACACATTCACCTTAAACCTAAAATTGAGTTTTATTTTCTTTAGGCAGCATTAACTGTATTACCAAAACGCAATGCAAATTCGACAAGAACATATATTTGGCAGCATTATTTTGGTAACACAAGGGAATTTAATAGGCTTATTTATTTTCATTATTATTGTCTTTACATTTATAATTGTCTTTAGTTCTTAATCTGTAGGCTATTAGTAATTTTTCACCTGATGTCATTGATGGATGCTTGCGTGATGGCAAATGTTTGGATTTGTGGAGGTGGTTCGATACGATTTTTAGATCACTTCGTTATTTTATTACTTTTTTCCTTTAGTGCAATTTGAATTTAGAAATGTCTTTTATTTTTCGTATTTCAATAAATGAATAAAATTTTTAAAGCAAAATCAATTAAGCAAAAAATATTCACTGACCCTCGGCAGGGGGGGTTGACGATGTAATCAGATATCGTGATATTTTTTAAGGCAGTTATCGCAAAAATATTTTTTACATATCGCCCAGCCCTACTGGGTGCCCAAGGCCCATCGATGCTTGAGGGCAACGGAGGCTATCCCATCTGGTCCGAACCAACCAAATACACTATATTGCCAAAAGTATTCGCTCACCCATCCAAATAATTGAATTCAGGTGTTCCAATCACTTCCATGGCCACAGGTGTATAAAATGAAGCACCTAGGCATGCAGACTGCTTCTACAAACATTTGTGAAAGAATGGGCCGCTCTCAGGAGCTCAGTGAATTCCAGCGTGGTACTGTGATAGGATGCCACCAGTGCAACAAGTCCAGTCGTGAAATTTCCTCACTACTAAATATTCCACAGTCAACTGTCAGTGGTATTATAACAAAGCGGAAGCGATTGGGAATGACAGCAACTCAGCCACGAAGTGGTAGGCCACCTAAAATGACAGAGCGGGGTCAGCGGATGCTGAGGCGCATAATGCGCAGAGGTCGCCAACTTTCTGCAGAGTCAATCGCTACAGACCTCCAAAGTTCATGTGGCCTTCAGATTAGCTCAAGAACAGTGCGTAGAGAGCTTCATGGAATGGGTTTCCATGGCCGAGCAGCTGCATCCAAGCCATACATCACCAAGTGCAATGCAAAGCGTCGGATGCAGTGGTGTAAAGCACGCCGCCACTGGACTCTAGAGCAGTGGAGATGCGTTCTCTGGAGTGACGAATCACGCTTCTCCATCTGGCAATCTGATGGACGAGTCTGGGTTTGGCGGTTGCCAGGAGAACGGTACTTGTCTGACTGCATTGTGCCAACTGTGAAGTTTAGTGGAGGGGGGATTATGGTGTGGGGTTGTTTTTCAGGAGCTGGGCTTGGCCCCTTAGTTCCAGTGAAAGGAACTCTGAATGCTTCAGCATACCAAGAGATTTTGGACAATTCCATGCTCCCAACTTTGTGGGAACAGTTTGGGGATGGCCCCTGCCTGTTCCAACATGACTGCGCACCAGTGCACAAAACAAGGTCCATAAAGACATGGATGAGCGAGTTTGGTGTGGAAGAACTTGACTGGCCTGCACAGAGTCCTGACCTCAACACGATAGAGCACCTTTGGGATGAATTAGAGCGAAGACTGCGAGCCAGGCCTTCTCATCCAACATCAGTGTCTGACCTCACAAATGCGCTTCTGGAAGAATGGTCAAAAATTCCCATAAACACACTCCTAAACCTTGTGGAAAGCCTTCCCAGAAGAGTTGAAGCTGTTATAGCTGCAAAGGGTGGGCCGACGTCATATTAAACCCTATGGATTAAGAATGGGATGTCACTTAAGTTCATATGCGTCTAAAGGCAGATGAGCGAATACTTTTGGCAGTATAGTGTATCTACTGTGGCTTAAGACACAGAAAATTTTAATGATGGTTACAAGAGGAATGTGTCAACACACAGTGCAACGCACCCTGCTGCCTATAGGACTGCGTAGCCGCAGACTGGCCAGAGTACACATGATGACCCCTGTCCACTGTCGAAAGCACCCAGGATGCGCACACAAGCATCAGAACTGGACCTTGAAGCAGTGGAAGAAGGTCGCCTGGTCCAGTGAGTCCCGTTTTCTTTTGCATCATGTGGATGGCCGTGTACGTGTGCGCCATTTACCTGGGAAAATGATGGCACCAGGTTACAATGTGGGAAGACGACAAGCCGGTGGAGGGAGTGTGATGCTCTGGGCAATGTTCTGCTGGGAAACCCTGGGTGCGGACATTCATGTGGACGTCAGTTTGACACGTGCAACCTACCGAAACATCATTGCAGACCAAGTACACCCCTTCATGGCAATGGTATTCCCTGATGGCAGTGGCCTCTTTCAACAGAATAATGTGCCCTGTCACACTGCACACATGTTCGGGAATGGTTTGAGGAACATGATGAAAAGTTCAAGGTGTTGCCCTGGCTTCCAAATTCCCCAGATCTCAATCAGATTGAGCATCTGTGGGATGTGCTGGACAAACAAGTCCAATCCACGGCGGCTCCACCTCGCAACTTGCAGGACTTGAAGGATCTGCTGCTTATATCTTGGTGCCAGATACCACAGGACACCTTCAGGTGTCATGTAGAGTCCATGCCTCATCGGGTTGGTGCTGTTTTGGCGGCATATCGAGGACCAACAGTATATTAGGCAGGTGGTCAAAATGTTTTGGCTCATCAGTCAATGTTTCGCTGTCTGAATACTGACCATACTGACACCTATCGTTGTGTATGCAGCATTACACATTATTCAAAAACATTTCGGTTGCCGATGCCATTGTAGAAACACTCTATTCACAGGCATACTTGTCACTTGGAAAGCATTTAATAATAGGGGCTAGGGCTGTGTAAAAATATAGATTTTCAATTTAATCACTATCTTTATTTGAACGAATCTGGACAAGCCTTTACAATGAGAATAAATCACTCACATATGCGACCAAATTTTGTTCTATGCAAATAAAAATCTTTGATGATAATGTAATTTGGGTCAATTACAAGCTATTTTCACAGTGTAAAAATGTACAACATGCATAGAATGGTTGCTGATATACATAAATGAATTTGACCAAAACAGCAAGCGCTAACAAATAGCTGTGTTTAGAAAAATGAACAAAACCTGTCATTCACTACAGAAACGGTACTCTCCTCCGCCATGTTGAAAGTTTAGAACAACTCCCATCTCAGAAACTCGGGTATCAAAATTATCTCAGAGTTTCCCAGTCATAATTATGACTTGAAGGGTCATTCATGTGCAACTTCCGAGTGGGAAACTCGTATTTATGATAATTCCGATAGCATGTGAAGGCAGCATTTGTCCCTGCCATATACATTCTCTGTCAGTGCGACTTATAGTATATACAGATGCGACTTATCTTTGTTTTTTTCTCAAAACAACATGATTTTGACTAGGGGTGTAACGATCTGTCGATCTGAATCGATGCATCGATCCAATAACCAACAATCCAATGTTATCAATACAATTCGTAAATATCGTTATAGACTTTTTTTTTTTAAGATGCAGCTTTATTTCAATACTCAGGTCAGCCACGTCCATACGCATTTCCGTCAGGCGATGAAGCAACCTTATTACATTAATTTCATTTTATGAGCGCTAAATACGCTTTTCATGTGGGACACAGATGTGCACAGTATCTGTGAAGTCAAATTGCACTCTGCTATCCGTGCCGCGCGTCAACCGGGCTTCCCGCGAAACGCAAGCTCCAGACTAGAGACAGGATCAGTGCTCGCGCGTTAACCAGGCGATCCTTAAAATGTGAACTCTCATGACAAACGCAGAGAGGCTCACATGCGTGATTAATTCGGGCTTCAATCGATATCATTGCGCATGCGACCCATTTGAATTTTACATGAGAATTTGCTATTTAAAAGTACCATGGAGCAGTTCAACCATCATGTGAAACGTCTTGACAACGCCGACATTCTGAACAGCACTAATGAGGGAAAGAGAAATCACCTGCTGCCCAGTACTAGCATCAGTTATAAGACTTAACACATCAACACCCTTACTAACATTTATCCCAGTTAACTGTAACAGAATTTTTCTGTGGAAGCTGTAGCCAAGAAAACAGCAGATAGCACGGATAGTTAGAAATAAGTCATGGGTATGTAAGTACTTTGAATTGGATTAATTTGAAAAATTAGCTGTCATCAAATGATTGATCACTTGTGTGTGACGTTATATTTTATATTATTATCTGTATAATTTTTTTCGACATCTGAAGTACCTTATTTTGTTGTGGATGTCCCAATGTGGATACAAAAATTGCACTTTTCAGAGGGCAAAACTATTTTAATTGATTGTGTAAAATAGGCACATAATATCAATCGCAGGGCTCTGAATTGAATCAAATCGGAATCGTATCGCGGCAGACTTTGAAGTATCGGCAAATATCAGATTGCAGGCCAAGAGAATCGATATAAGATAGTATCATGATGAAACATTTGAGTTACACCCCTAATTTTGACCCAGTGCGACTTATTGTCAGGTGCGACTTTATTTCCGGAAAATATTTTCTGTATAGTCACACAGTACAAACAGTACAGATGCAATGAAAACTCAAACTGTGTCTTCCGATGAAGAACGGGTGATCCTTTTTGTATACTTTGTTGATTTTATTTTATTTCTGTTAAGGTAATTGTAAAATCCTCTGAGTAGCAGGCTAGTGGCTAGTTGTTTACTAATGGCAGCTGTGGACTCCTCTCCTTTCTCAATGCTTTGTTAGTCATAGGTTTTTGACCAATCACAGGCTGCAGCACCTCCCACAGTCTCCGACAGTCCCTATATGCCCCCAAAGTACCTAAGCCAGAGTAGGAGCTAAAAATCCCCCAAAATGGTTCCGAGTAAC
The DNA here is from genome assembly GCF_019703515.2 of Myxocyprinus asiaticus. NCBI lineage: Eukaryota > Metazoa > Chordata > Actinopteri > Cypriniformes > Catostomidae > Myxocyprinus > Myxocyprinus asiaticus. The sequence goes on from NC_059389.1 coordinate 26,818,063, forward strand.
TATAGTTCCTTAGGTGCGAAACTGACAAAAAGTGCTAGTCCCGGGGAAAAGTACATAAAGCAGGCTTTAGTATTGCAGTGGGAAAGGACCAAATGTATGCTTTCTGACTGGGGAAAATAATATTTGCATCCACCAGCCATGGAAGAACGTGGGCAAGGATACAGTTCATGATCACTTTATTAATTTTTTGTAGTAAGGAAATGTCTCTCCAGGTAATAGGGTCGTCACAAATGTTATCTTTCTTGGGGATTCGATAAATAAGAACCCCTTTTCATGAATCAGGAACCCTTCCATTCTCCATACAGACATGAAATATTGATGTTCAGTTCTGACAAGACTGTGGTTTTAAGAGTTTAATATGTCACCCCATCCATCCCGCCGGTTTCATTATTAATTGGCATATTACACAGTACTGACTTTGTTTCCCCCAATGTAGGAGAGCATATACGCGAACGTGAGGGACAGTCAGTGTTTTACATTGGTGTGTATAAATGGGTTTCCACTGTGTTGACTTGTTATTGGGCTCCATTCTATGATGTTTGTTATTCGTTCTGTTCCATGCACATGCACACTTTTAAAACACCCACCCACGCTTATGTGTTTACAGGGCCACATTAAGCCGCATTCTCGAGGTGTGTAAAACCGCTTTCTCTTAAATGGTGTAAGGATATCGCTGTTCTCGTTTACAGAATGCGGCTTTCTGCAAAACCTCTGAAATAAACTTTTCTTAAGTGGATGTGCACATGGTCACTGGCCTTCCAGTGTTGTAGATTCTGCTGCTGCATGGAGTTTGTTTTCAAGGCCATTTTCATTACCGATACAAAGACATGGTCCATTCAACTTTCCAAAACATTATGCATCAAACTACATTAACGCTGGCAGTTACAACGGCCACACACTCGCACTCTCTCATCTTCTGAACTCTCTGTTTCAGAGTCAGTGTATGACCTGCTCCCTAAAGAGCTGCAGTTGCCCTCGGTAGTTCAGCAGGACAACTCCACCATGAGCCAGAAGAGCGGTGGAGAGGCTGGACCTCCTCCTCCAGCTGCCCTGGCCTCAGGTACCACACATTTCACATCACTTTCACTCTCCCTGTTGTAGTTTAGGCTTTTTTCTCTCGTGTCTCTACTTTGGTCTGTGTATGTGATGTTTGAGTGATTTCCTGTTGAGCTAAATGTGCTTGTCCTTGCTAATTCTACACTGTGTGTGCCTTTATTGCACTTTTCTCTAACCAGAGGTGTTTTTTTTTTTTTGTGTTTTTTTTCTGTCTCAATTGTATTTGGGTTTGCACTCAGGCTGGTCATTATAGCTGAAAACATTATAGATATTTTTCGGTATTTTTACGATATTTTATACTGTATCACAGTATTTATGTATTTGATACAAATTTTTTGTATAAACATTATTTCAACCAAGTCTATTAAAAATTATTAAAGTGATAAACAAACAAAAATAACACCCAGTATAATCCAGTTAAAAATAATTAAATGCATGTTTTCAAATAAAAAACAAAAGAAAAAATATTTTTAACACCTGTTAAAACACATCTGTCTCAACACTCTTATACTTGCAGGTTGCGGGACAAGGAAGGTTTGCGAAACTAGTCTAATGACACACTCTTTAGGAAACTTTACAGAAACTTTGCGGTATTCGCAGTATTGCTTAATTTTATATTCCCAGCATAATCATAGCAAATATATTGTATATATTTGATATATCAACCAGCCCTAGTTTACACCTTTTTTTTTTTTTTTTGTATTGTAGTGCTACTGACCTGTGCCTACTGATTCACATGATGTCACACTTGAATCACTACCTGTCTTCAGTAGACCTGTTAAGAGTTTCCTGTCAGTGGACTAGAGTGCTTTCCTGAATTTTCCCAGACTATGGTCTGGTGTCTGTCCTCTGATGGCATGTTGCGGTTGATGCCAGTCGAAGGAATATAACCAGCACTTACCAGCTAGCAGTGGTGGTTGGCGCATATGTTGAAATCTCAAATAATTTCATTAGTGGTCCCTTTTCATATTTGTCTACAAATATATTTGAGTGAGGCATTATTTGGAACTTTTTTCACTACTTTTTGGAAGGCAGTTTCTTCTTTCAACTAATGATTAAATTGATTGCAATCAAAGTAGGACTGGTTGATGTATCTTAAAAAACAAAAACAAACATTTTTTATTTTTATTTTTTTTTAATGTTTTTTTAGATAGCATTCGGTACGTATCTGCATTTTCCCTGAAATGGCTTAATTATTTTTCGTTCCTACCAAACAATCATAGTTGCACAGTAATTAAAGATGTTAAATGCAAGAACTAAAATACAGTCAAATGTATCATAATAATTGTAACAATTTTAAGAATTAAATGAAAATTTGGATGAGAATGAATTGTCATACAAGTAACTGCGATTAACGATTTAGATGTGTTTTAAGACTTATCACGATTATGAAATTTTTGGCTGTCGATCAATTTCCATAATTGTCATACTACTTTAATCTTACACTATAAGTGACATGTAGTGACAAAAGTTTGTTAAATTGAAGTTAAACCAGCAAGCTTTGCTTTCACTATTAAAATACTTTTTAAAGCACCTAGCCTATTCACACCAAGCCTGAATTTTCAGTGCGAATGCTCTTTCTGAACAAGCTTTTGAATTGGAATGCTGCTATTTACACCGGATCTGAAAAAGCATCTACAGAAAATCTGAAGGTTTTTTTTTTTTTTTTTTTTTTTTTAAATGTAGAGCAGTCCATTTATTTTTTTATTTTTTTTATTATTATTATTATCATCATTATTTTCTTCTTTCTTTGGACTTTGATAACTGTGCCTGCCAGTCACTGCAGCTGGACAATCCAGTGTGTTGGTGGCACTAAACAGCTGTCAAAAACCAGCACTGGACACGCATATGCTGATGAGATTACACATCTAAAATTAAATAGCTGCCGTGTTTGAAAGTTCACTTATAATATAGGCCTATGTCTATGTATCTTAAATATGCTTAAACATAAACACATCAGAGTATATTCCAGCGCTCTTTTACTTGTCTCATGTACAAAAACCCTGAATTAAATGCAGATGTTTAGTATGTATATCATTATGCCTGTTATATTATCCTAGCATTAAAAATAGCAGTTAGGTTTGGCAATTTGTTTGGACTTAGCTTGTAGTAAAATATTGCAAAAAAGACTCTTTACATGCAGTATTTCACTTAGAGAGTAGATAAACGAATTTCCAAACCTCACTGCTATTATTATTGCAAGGATAATAAAATACAAAGAATTCCCAGTGGTTCTCTTTTACTCACCATGCACAAGAAACCCTGAATTCAATACAAATAGCAAAACACATGTGCAAATATAATGACACAGGACATATATTTATGGAACAACGCTCTTTACTTTCCTCACTTGTATGAAAAACACAGATTCTGTATTCTTCAAAATGGGTGAAGTTATTTTTCGTTTTATTCGTTTCGGTCTCTGTGTGAATAGAGATTTCGCCAGCAATTCGCTTTGCAAATTCGTCACAGATTTGGTGTGAACAGGCCTGTATACTTTCACCAGAGTTTGGAGTGAACCACTGCAAATGGCATTTACACACCACAGCTATCTTTTAGTCTTCAGAGGGAGGCTGTTCTAAGTTCACTGTGGGTAAGTGAGATGGACTGAATTCATTTGAAGTGCACGCTTTATGCAGTGTAGCACCGGAAAATGAGACACACAAACATGGCGTTAATGGCATTTCTATAATTGCTAGAATTCCCTTATTTGGATAGTAAAATTGCAATTTGATTTGCACAATAATTGCGGTTAGGTGAAGTAATCGCGACAGGTCTACAATGCGTGGTAATAAACAGCCATTTTTCATTCATTTATTTTTACTAAAGCATTTTAAAATATAAAATACCACACTGGGACTTCCATGAATATTGAAGAACAGTGATGTAATGATTGTTGAACCTATTCTTTGAAACAGAGTTTGAAAGAACTGATTTTCAGAATTGAATGGAACATCCCAAATGTATTGCCATTTCAATGATGTTTAAATCAAAGATGCTATTAAAGTGTCTTCACACTCACATACTCAAGATTTGTGAAACATGGAGTGGGCAAGAAAATGGCCTACTGCCATGGTCTTTAGTTTTGTAAAAATGATCAAATAAAAATTGCGTTGACGTGCATTCACAATGTTTGTTCATTTAGATCAACAAAATAATGATGAATATATCATAGTTATTTAATATATCACCCAGCCCTAATTCAGAGGCATTAATGTGATTAACAAATTTGTTTGCAAATAGCCTGGTTGTTACACTACTTCCTGTTTTGACAGGAAGCTGTGGAATCTTTAAGGGAGGCTGCCCAGACTAATATCAGTGTTTTGCAGCAATAAATTTGAGGTAAAAGAAAAATAAAAATCAACCAATTCCAAATCCAAGCTAAAACTAGGACAGTGAAACATTTTTTATTTACTGTATTCAAAAACTGGCCCAATAAATTTGTCGATGTCAAAAAATACATGTTGTATTTATACTTTAAAATCAAAATGATGATTTTTACTCAAATTATTCTGACCCAATTTGCTAATATCTCCACTGGATGACCAGCACTTATTGTTCATTCGATGTCATTTGTCGTTTTTATTCCAGGGAGTTCCCTCTGAATCAGGGAGAGTCTGCATATAAAATGGTCTGCAGTTCTCTGCTTTGTAGGTCAGAAGCTTGTTTATTCTGTCTCCATGGATACGTTCAGTCCCAACCAAATTGCCCAATTGGCGTGCATTAGTCGATACCTCAGAATTATCATTGGCCAGTTTTATTTGTGTAAGAGAGGATGTTTTAGATCAGCGCTGGATTATACAGCACTGACTACAAAAGCTCTCTATACCCCATGCATGTTATGTTCTCAATTTTTTATGGTAGGACTCAAAAGTAATTGGACATTTGGGCCATTATTGTGGTTTTAAATAATGAATTGTAAAGATTTAAAGAGGAATTCCTTATATATGATCATGTATCAAACAAAAAAAGGGATTGGAAAAGTATGAGCTTGAATTACTTTAATTAGAAATTTCCCTGCGGAAAATTATCAGCTTTAACCAGCCTAAGCTGGTTTGCTGGGCAGCTAACAGACCAGCCTATCCAGGCCGGGAGACCAGCTAAGACCAGCAAACAGTCTTAGACTGGTTTAAGGTGTTTTTCATCAGGGTTAACATATCAACCAAAGGCAGTCAAAAAGGGTTCAGGGCAATGACCAAATATCATGTCCAGTTTCACTGCCTGATCGGGACTGCTTGCCAAGCTTGCATGGACCAGGTTTGTTTGACGTTTTGTATTGTGCACACTACAGATGCTGCTGCCACCTGCGCCGTTTCCTCCCCTGGAGGCCTCAGCAGTACACTTTCTTCCTGTCCCAGCATGCTCTCTGCTACCTCAGTCCAAGAGCAGACCTCCAGGCTCCACAGTGGTCCCCCGTCAGAGGGGATGGGAGTGGATCCTGGACCAGTGGTAGCCATCACTGGGGTAGCTGTGGGTGATGCTGTCGGATCAACACAGAGCCAGGCGACCCCCTCGAAACGACGGACTGTCCTGAGCATCTCTCCACCTCCAGAAGATCTGTTGGATGACAGTCGCATGTCCTGCCAGGATGACCTGCTGCCTAACCCGGACTCAGAGCAGAGTGGTAGCATGTGGATGGACGAATCTGTGTCCAACTTCAGTTTGGCCAGCAGCAGTTCATACAATGACAATACTGAAGTGCCCCGAAAATCTCGCAAGCGAACTCCTCGCCAGCGGCCAGGGCCAAAACCTGCAGCCCGGGAAGAAGCAGGCATGGATGTTTTTGATGCAGACAGCGCCAAAGCGCCACACTTTGTTCTTTCTCAACTTGGTTCAGATGTCAAAGTCACACCCAAAGTGAGGTTGGTACTCTGGCATGTTTAGATTGCCCCCTTCACCCTTTATTTCTTTAAAGCGGTTATGTGAGAGTGGTTAAAACTCAGGGCTGCTGTTCTTAATCTATTAAGTAGTGTTTGCTAAGGCAAGCATTACTATTGCTACTGCTCAAGAGATATGGATTTGTTCAAATGCATAACCACAAGTATAAAATTTGGTACCTAACTTGTTTCATACTGCTTGTGCACGGACGTGAACAATTAAATCCTCAAATCTTGTGGCTTGTTGAGGAAAGATGTCCCATTACATTTCTAAGTGATTGGACTTATATTGAAGGAGGGACCCAAGCCATATTAAGGATCCATAATTTAATAGAGACTTGGGGATGGGCTCTTAGGTCAGTAAGCCACCACCCACAAAACCTTAGCATCATGGTGACAAGATTTGTATAGGCAAGCATCACCCATAGGGGTGGGTGATATAAGCAAAAATTTATATTGCAATATTCTTGACATTTTTGGTCGATAGCGATATAGTGTATTCAGACCCCTTAATTTTTCACATTTTGTTATGTTGCAGCCTTATGCTAAAATATTTAAATTATTTATTTTTTTCTATTCAACACTCCATACCCCATAATGACAAAGCAAAAAAACAGATTTTTGATAACTTTGCAAATGTATTAAAAAGAAAAAACTGAAATATCACATTGACAAGTATTCAGACCCTTAACTCAGTACTTAGTTAAAGCACCTTTGGCAGCGATTACAACCTCAAGTCTTTTTGAGTATGATGCAACAAGCTTTGCACACCTGGATTTGGGGATTTTCTGCCATTTTTCTCTGCAGATCCTCTCAAGCTCTGTTGCTCTGGATGGGGACCGTCAGTGGACAGCCATTTTCAGGTCTCTCCAGAGATGTTCGATTGAGTTCAAGTCTGGGCTCTGGCTGGGCCACTCAAGGACATTCACAGAGTTGTCCCTAAGCCACTCTTGCGTTGTCTTGGCTGTGTGCTTAGGGTCATTGTCCTGTTGGAAGGTGAACCTCCTGCCAAGTTTGAGGTCCTGAGCACTCTGGACCAGGTTTTCATTAAGGATATCTCTGTATTTTGCTGCGTTAAGCTTTTCTTCAACCCTGACCAGTCCCCTAGTCCATGCCACTGAAAAACATCCCCACAGCATGATGCTACCACCACCATGCTTCACTTTTGGGATGATATTGCGCAGGTGATAAGCGGTGCCAGACATGACACTTGGAATTGAGTCCAAACAGTTCAATCCTCGTTTCATCAGACCAGAGAATCTTGTTTCTCACAGTCTGTTAGTCCTTTAGGTGCTTTTTTATGTGTCTTGCACTGAAGAGGTGCTTCTGTCTGGCCACTCTGCTATAAAGCCCAGATCGGTGGAGTGTTGCAGTGATGGTTGTCCTCAAGTTTCTCCCATCTCCACACAATCTCTGGAGCACAACCAGAGTGACCATCGGGCTCTTGGTCACCTCTCTTACCAAGGCCATTCTCCCCCGATTGCTCAGTTTGGCTGGGCGACCAGCTCTAGAAACAGTCCTGGTTGTTCCAGATTTCCTCCATTTTAAAGAATTATGGAGGTCATTGTGCTCTTGGGTACCTTCAATGCTGCCAATTTTTTAGTAGCCTTCCTCAGATCTGTGCCTCGACACAATCCTGTCTCTGATCTCTGCAGGCAGTTCTGTTGACCTCATGGCTTGGTTTTTGCTCTGAAATGCATTTTCAGCTGTGAGACCTTATACAGACAGGTGTGTGCCTTTCCAAATAATGTATAATCAATTGAATTTGCCACAGGTGGACTCCAATCAAAGTGTAGAAACATCTCAAAGATGATCCAGAGAAATGTTCTTTATAATACATTTGCAAAGTTATCAAAAATCTGCTTTTTGTTTTGTCATTATGGGGCATTGTACACTGATGTGGAAAAAAGTCAATTTAAAGCATTTTAGCATGAGTAAATTCTAGAGGCTGTTGTGTGTGAAAATGCCTGAAGATCAGCAGTTATAGAAATACTCAAACCAGCCCGTATGGCACCAAAAATCATGCCATGGTCCAAATCACTGAGATAACATTGTTGCCCCATTCTGATGATTGTTGTGAACATTAACTGAAGCTCCTGACCCATATCTGCGATTTTATGGACTGCGCTGCTGCCACACGATTGGCTGATTAGATAATCGCATGGATGATTGTTGGTATCAGATGGGCTGGTTTGAGAATTTCTGAACTGCTGATCTCCTGGGATTTTCACACACAACAGTCTCTAGAATTTAATCAGAATGGTGCCAAAAACAAAAAACATCCAGTGAACGGCAGTTCTGTGGACGGAAATGCCTTGTTGATGAGAGAGGTCAACAGAGAATGGCCAGACTGGTTCGAACTGACAAAGTCTATGATAACTCAGATAACCGCTCTGTGCAATTGTGGTGAGAAGAATAGCATCTCAGAATGCTGTTCTGAGATGTGGGTTGGCGCTGTTTTGGTGGCACAAGGGGGGATCTACACAATATTAGGCAGGTGGTTTTAATGTTGTGGCTGATCAGTGTATACTAGATATAAATGCATGGTTGACGAAGGTGTTATATGATAGTTCTTGAGGTAAGTTACTCAGTTTGAATGTTTTGTTCTCTGTGGCAAAACAGATGCTGGTAGGACAGTTCGTCAGCAATATTAAGGTTCAAGGTCTGTTCAAAAACACTGAGGATGCAGCTTTCTGTTTAAAATGCAAATAATTGCCAAAAAAATGAGCTAAAGTTAACTAAAGACGAATAAAAATACTATAATTTATATATTGCATTTTACTGAATACAAGTTGCATTTTTGTCATCCAAAATTTCCTGTGGCCTATTGTCCAAAGTGACTTATTTATATAGTTTCTACATAGTTGTTGTCAGCCGGTCAAACACAGGCACTCCAAAACATGCTTACACACAAACAGTCATAGATACAGTAGTAGTGTTTTTAAGTAGCCTATACAGAGAATTTTGCCTATACAAATTGTTTTATGCCATCAGTTTAAATATTCTTTTCACTGTAACATTATTGTTCTAACAAACAGGATTACTGATGATCCCAGTGTCAAACACAACTTCTCACATGCCCACAAAATTATGCCAAAATCAATCCCATTTTGAGAAGCTTCATCAGTATGTCCCTGATGCCAGAGTCTACAGTCTTTCAAGCATGTTTTATTGGATTGTGCTGGGTTTCATTCCTTGAGGAAATGTATTTTATTCAGCTGACACTTTTGAAAAGATTTTTTAACAAAATCAGGCCTGACTGTTTTAGACTTTTTAGCAAAAATATATCCGAAGCCTTATTTAGGTTTTTGTCACTTTATAATAACTTTTTTTTGCCGTGAAAATAGCCACGGAAGAAGGCATGGTGTTTAATCACAAACAAAAAACATCACACACCTAGTAAAAACATTTAGTCATTGAACAGGACAATTGGAGCGTAGCAAATAGGGTTGCACATTTCAGAGATATCCTTGATCAACAGTTGTTCAAGTTAATGAGTGGAATACAGTAAGCATATTGTTTCACTTACAAAATAAAATTTGTTTTTTGAATGTGCAAGAACACAGAGATACATATGTGGATGTATATAAACTGATGTGGATTATTTGTCACATTTTTTTTTAAACGCATTAATGATTACCTAAACTATTACTTAAAGCGGTTGCTCCTGATTAAAATGAGCCCAAATGCAATGTGAAATGATGAGTGTATTTTGATGTAATCTTCACTGAGCAACTTGACAAGATGAGCAGCATAAGGGAAGTAAGCAACAACTGCGTCATAATGCCTTCTGCATGCACCCTCTGTCATGCTATCTGTGCCACTTTTACACGGGTGTGACTTATCTGTTTTTTTTTCCCTCTTAACAACACCGTTTTGAATGTAACTTTTATTTCTGAAAAATACATGAATGATTATTTGTAGCGCAACCTCTGATTGGAACTTACATTCCATACAATGCAGGATGACGATACTCAAAAATTTCTACCAGGTGACCCATTTCTACTGAAATATCGGCCACCCCACCACCCACATTGTCTTCAGAAAATTTCTTTTGAGATTATTTGAGATTTGTGTAGGACAGTCATTACCTATATCCCAACTCTTTTTTTTTATTTTCATTGTAGCTCCCTGGAAGTGTCGAACAATCAGAAAGGTGGTGTTCTTTCCATTCAGTACCCGCAGAAGAGTGAAGGGAAGGAGCTAAAGATTTTGATTCAGCCGGAGACTCAGCACAGAGCGCGATACCTCACAGAGGGCAGCAGAGGATCCGTCAAAGACCGTACACAGCAAGGATTCCCTAAAATCAAAGTAAGAATTAAATGAAAATTATATTATCGAAACATGTATGCATTAATGAAAGTAGTACATTCAAGTGATAACGTTTGCAAATCTAATACTATCAGTTAGAGGGAGTCAATGAACCAGTGGTGCTCCAAGTTTTTGTGGCTAATGACGCTGGGCGTGTGAAGCCTCATGGGTTTTATCAAGCCTGCAGAGTGACTGGGCGCAACACGACAGCCTGTAAGGAGGTGGATATCGAAGGGACCACAGTCATTGAAGTAAACCTTGATCCGAGCAACACTATGACGCTAGCGTAAGGATCAGTCGGTCTGTATTTTCTGATAGGACGCCACTATTGTTAATTGGCTAGTGTAAAACACTGTAATGTCTCTCCAGAGTGGACTGTGTTGGAATCTTGAAGTTGAGGAATGCTGATGTTGAAGCTCGTATAGGGGTTGCTGGCTCCAAAAAGAAGAGCACTCGTGCTCGTTTGGCCTTCAGAGTCAACATCCCAAGACCAGATGGATCTGTCCTAACCCTCCAGACTCTCTCTTCTCCCATCCTATGTAGTAAGTGCAAATGTTTTCAAGGTATTTAATATAAAGACATTCACATTTTCAGGGTGTTCTCAAAATACATTTTGATGTGTTTTTTTTTGTTGTTTTTTTTCTCACAGCTCAACCTGCTGGAGTGCCTGAAATCCTAAAGAAAAGTCTTCACAGTTGCTCTGTGGCAGGAGGAGAGGAGGTCTTTATTATCGGCAAGAACTTCCTCAAAGGAACCAAAGTTGTTTTTCAGGAAAATTCTTCAGGTATTACAATTCTTTGGCCTGAATGCAAATGCAGATCCAAATGTTTGCCCACTGCACTGCAATCGATAGTTACTGTACCTTGGAAGTGTCTGTGCCATTAAACGACTGTGTTGTTAAATAGGTAGCTAGCTATAAACATGTTGATGAAAGATCTTTTATAATTTTTATTGTAATGTTGAAAGTTTGTTTTTTTGTTTCCCTGTGTTGTGGAAACTACTTTGAAACTGCAGCTTCCTAAGGCTGCATCCACATTAATCCAGATAAATTTGAAAACGGCATTTTCATTTTCGAAACCCTCTATGTCCACACTGCCGTTTTGAAATGTTTTCCAAAAGTTGCTTGTCCACACTGAAATGTCTGAACACGCTTAAATCACCTTACTGCATGTGTGGTGGGGAAAAAAAAACATAAGCGTGGTCATTTCCATGTACGGTCTGAAATGCAATTGTCCTCATGTCCTGTCACCAGTCAGCAATTCTCAGTAAATGTTCCGTCGCCTTTAAAGGAATGCAATGTGAAGGTTGTACAAAGTTACATTGACCTTTAACGTCACCATCAAAGTGGATAGCAGGCAAAACACTCCAGCATGTGCCACAATCTTGATTGTTTTGGGATGAATGGATCACATGAGTGCGTCTCATTACATCAACGTTTTTGAAAATCTCCATTGTCCCTGTCCACATTACATTGCAAAGACAGCATTTTCAAATGTATCCACTTGGGAAAGCGTTTTGGAAAAGCTCAGTTTTTCACTGGACAGAAGCGGCATCTCTGTGTGGACAGAAGGCCAAAACGTAGCAAAATTAATGCATTTTCAAAAGAAAACGTATTAGTGTGGACGTGGCCTAAACTACACGCTACTCACAACTTAAAGTAGTTAAACTACAGTCAAGCTACTCTTTTAAAAAAAAAAAAAAAAAAAAAAGTTATCTACACTACAAGTTTCTAACCAGAATTGGCTAACTACATTGAAGCTATTTAAAGAAGAAAATATTTTTAAATATATAACAATCAGATGATATCATCAATTATTATTTATGTATCACCTAGTAAATATATTTTTTATTAAGGTGACACTAAACCTTTTGGGTGACAACATTTAATTGAACATATCAATTTATATTAAATTAGTGCTGTTAGTTGATAAAAATTTTAATCACGATTAATCGCATCATTTTTTGTAGTTAATCATGATTAATCGCAGATTTTGTGCTTAATTTTGGCGCTATATGTACTTGCATTAATGCATTAATTTCCATCTTAGGAAAGAAAACAAAAAAAAAATTGTAGCAATACAATGCTTTATTAACATTTTCCAACAAAGCCTTCCACAGTATATAGATAGAAATGCACTAAAATATCACCAGTTCAAGTAACACTAAAATCTCAGTTTAAGTTTCCCTAAGTCTAAGTGGGAGTTTGACTAATTGAAATAACTAGTCTCCACATAGGTTGCATATACATTACAATGGGCATTAAAACACTTATCCTCCACAATATTAATCTGCCGGTAGACTGTGGCTATCAGCTTAGTTACAGCAATCGTGAAGCTGCATTCATGATTCGTGTCAGAGTGTCAACTCCGCCAGTGTCGAACGCTGCTTTGAACTCACCATGAAAAGCACTTGCAAACACCTCACATTCTGTGTTTTGGTGACAGTTATTAAAATGCACCTTACATAGGCTGAAAAAAACTTGATTTCTATCACAAGTCCCATCTGCGCTAAGAGCTCCTTTCTCCATTATTTTTGACAGGGAAGCGCTGTCAGCAATTATTTTATTTAATGGACTAACAACCTCTGCGGCTCTATCATAGAGGAGTGTTATGGTCAACAAGCATGTTACAACTATACCGCCCATAGAATGTCAATGGGAAAGCTGCGTTATGCTATGTTATGGTAAGCTTGTAGGCTCAACTTAGAAGGGCTCTGGCCCTGTTGTGTGTCTGTTTGTGTGTCAGTGTAATGACTCCGGGCAGACATATTACAAAGGTTCCGCCCTTCACACTAATGTTTATGCTGTATTAACGGTAAATGCGTTAATTGTGATTGAGAAAAATTTACTTGTTAAACTTTTTTAATTGCATGCGTTAATGCGTTAATTCTGACAGCACTATACTAAATATAAACGAATAAAACTATAAAACACAAAATATAGTAATTACAATTATCACTACGGTGCTTTTTGCACTATGTAACATTATGAATCGTGCTGACACATTTCGGAACACAACTCGTGAAATCGAGCTAGGCATAGCTAGAAGTGTCTGCTGTATTTGTGTAAAATAGTTTTGGGCCTTAATGTATGTTGTGTGCGATTTGTGTTTTTAGCTTATTTTTGTAATGAAATGAAATCCACCTCCAAAATAATTTATTTCAGATGAGAGTGGCTGGCAGGCTGAAGCAGAAATTGACATGGAACTTTTCCATCAGGCAAGTGTTCCTGGTCAGGAGGATATCAATTGTCGCAGTTTTTGTTTCTTTTGATAATGCTTATCATTCACAAATGTCGTGGTCTCAATCATCTTTTAAACATATTCTTCAATTCAGAATCATCTAGTGGTGAAGGTTCCTCCATATCATGACCAGGCAGCGACCTCCCCAGTGTCAGTGGGGATTGCCGTGGTGACAGACGCAGGGAGAACACATGATGTACAGCCTTTTACCTACACCCCTCTAACAGGTTGGTAAAGAGAGTATAGATGTATGATATCCACAGACAAATTAATGAGAAATATTTTGTAGTGGTGCTTGCTGTGAGTGAAGAGAAGTACTGTATCTTCTCTCTTGAAAAATCCTGGACACACAATTAGGATCAGTCAGATTTTTGGGTTAGGGCTGGAGTTAGAGACATAAAGATATTCTTCAACCAATCATTTGGGTCTGGGTAGTGTTTGGGTTTGCGGTAGGGATAGTGTTTGGCCTATGATTCTTTGATTTAAATGTTATTGCAGGAAAGAATAAGGATGTTGAACCAGGGCAGTCCTTTTTGGTTAAATCTTATTAAGCCAACAAATGAGTCTTGCCAGTTTGGTATCAAATACTGCTGCAGTGAAGACTTAGCTCTTAAATATTATTTTGATCATTCTGATAGTCCTTTGATCATCCTTCGTAACCAACATTGAATGTCCCGTTACAAACCACAATTAATATTCCTGAGCCAAACCTTCGTCCTGTATTGGTGTTGCACAGTATACCGGTGCCACAGTACTACTGTGGTACTTAAGCTTTAAAATACTGCTGGTACCACAGTGTTCAAACAGTGGTACAGTATTTACAATAATAAAATAACCATTGCATGTGTGACAATCTTTTTATGTATATTCACGTTTTTGAGGTACTTGGCATGCTTGAATTTTCATGATATTTTGCACACTCATCAGAGTTGTCGGCCATTAGGCCTGGGAAAAGGTTAACACATGGGCATGGCTCATTTTCTTTTTCTGTTTTTGCCTCAATATATAAAAAATTAACCTGTTTTTTTATTTCTGAATATTTAAAACGTTTAAACTGACCACTAGGGCTGCACGATATGGAGGGACAATGCAATATGCGATAACCTTGTTGGATAATGCATCGATATGCGAAGCGATAACCCTAAAATTAATGTGTCGAAGTCAAATTCCTTTTTTTTTTGTTAAGTAGATCTACATCGAGGAAACAATGATATTATGGAGTGACATTCTGCAAATATATACACTACCGGTCAAAAGTTTTGAAACACTCATTTTTTATTGTTATTATTATTATTATTATTATTTTTGTTTTTACATTTTAGAATAATAGTAAAGTCATCAAAACTATGGAATAACATAAATGGAACTATTGGAATTATGTTGTGACTAAACAAAATCCAAAATAAATCAAAACTGTGTTATATTTTAGCATCTTCAAAGTAGTCACCCTTTGCCTAGAATTTGCAGACATGTACTCTTGATATTTTCTCAACCAACTTCTTGAGGTATCACCCTGGGATGCTTTTTAAACAGTATTGAAGGAGTTTTGACTGGTAGTGTATATAAGAAGGCTGATTTCTTAAATATTTTTTATCAAAGAATATTTGACATCATTATACATCGTCAACAAATTCTAGAAATGAACACTGAGAAAATAAAGAATAAATAAAAATAAAATAAATAGCTAAATAAACATTAATACTGTTTAGTATCAGTCAAATGCTGACCATTAAAATAAAGAATAAATAAAAATAAAATAAATAGCTAAATAAACATCAGTATTACTGCTTAGTATCAGTCAAATGCTGACTATATTAATACTGCCGAGTCAAGATAAACAGATAAGCAGCGGTGTTGCACTGTATTCTGCTATACAAGTTCAGGGGAAACTTTCAACAGTGGAAAACCAGACTTTTAAATATTACATTTTATAAATGCAATGACTGGAATTGTTCGGTTGAAGGGGGTACCAAACTGCGAATCCTGAACAAAACAGTTTGGTGAATACATGTTTACTCATTAGCTTCCACTCAGCTGACAACTAGTTTCCATCCACTTTTCGCACTATTTTGTTATCGACAAAGTGAAAATGCGTAATTTTTTTACGAAATTTGCCGTCTTCTGCCCGTTTCCATTCAAATGGCCTTTTACCGATAAAAATGGTGTGCGTGATGACGTCATGCCTAAAAAAACACTCTCGCATAAGTTTTGGTTTATCGCAAAAGAAATCTGCCCTTAAGCAGTTTCCATACAGAAATGTATTTATCGTTAATTTGCCTCCCAGATGTCCCTAATTTGTTTCCTCTGAAGCTTTGGTAAAATGGGGAGAATATTGAAACAATTCATTGAAATTAGACAGCTTACTGTCATTTTCATTTCACAAATAAATGCTATCAGAAGATGAGGAATTGCAATCAAAAGGGAACATTTGCCCTTCTGATAGCACTGTAATATTGGTCCTGATGTTGAGCCTATCGCAGGTTGTCACCAGTTCCGACCAGAAAGCGAATCGTCATGGCCCTGTTCAAGCTGGCAACCTGCACCAAGTAGTGGGGAAATTTTCAGTCTTGGTATAAGGACGATCCATCCATGTGTATGCTGTGTGCACAGCTATTAAAGAAAAATTGTTGCGGTGTAATATCAGGGTTTACAAATACATTCCTGATATTCATTAGGCTATTTTGAACATTCATCTAATCTAAAGCATTGCCATCTCAACTGCATTATGTCCCGTATATTTGTCCCACAACTTTTAACGACCAACTGAACTTGATTATCATTTAAAATTAATTTTAGCGTCATAATGCAGTTTACATTTTCTGAAGAAGCTTGGCAAATGCGATCCGAGGTAAAGAGGGTTATATTTAAAAGTTTGAAAAGGTTTAAAAGCTCATTTTCTGAAAGTGAACTCCGCATTGGACAAATAGTTCTGATAGTTTATAGTCTTGAAGTGTAGAAAATGTAATTCAGCTGGCTTTATTCGTCTACAGAACAGGGTACGGCTAATTTAAGTTTAAATAAAAGGCATATATAGGTCTAAAAATAAAACAAATTTTGTTTGGTAATTTATTTTTTTAAATTAATGCATTTTTCATTTGGTAATTTATTTAATTTAATACATGGAGTTTTACCAGCATTTTTTTAAAAAGTAATCTAAACAATAATTTTATAGAATTGGGCTATATTAGTGTTCCAAAAAAGCACACTGAAGATTTTCTCCTAGTATTGTGTATTTATTTTAAATTAAAACATCTTTGTGCACAGAAATTATATGTTTTTTGAATTGTGTGCTAATTCCGTGACTGCTGTCTATTATTTTGAATGGTGTGAAAAAGCAATTTTAATAAATAAACGGATGTCTACCATGATTAAATTAATCGCAAAGAGTGGCCATTCATTTGTTCTCCGTGCACTTATCAATGTGCATGTCTTGAAACGAGATATTTGTATTGGCACTCCTGGAAGTGTCATGTTTGCAGTGATCGGATCTTTATGCCGTTCAGATCAATCCATAATCACGTACAATAAATTGGCTTTTATGGATGTATACCTTGTCGTCATGATTAACACAGGCTAACGGTTGAGGTAAATTCTGTCACGTGACACTACATTTTTGCGTTAATGCCAATTTTCTCGACGAAAAGTGTTTCCAAACCAGTTTTTCATGACATTTGATGTAACGACATAGAGTTTATGTGTTAGAGTTAAACGGAAAAAAATTATGTCGATACTTGTGAAATTTTAGCGATAATTTGCGTTTCCATCAGCTTTATTTTGATGCGCTAAAACTTTTTCCGCAAAAAATCCTTGGATGGAAACGTAGTTACTGAAAGTAGCTACGTGATTAGCTAGTTAGCTATAAGCTCATTGTCACGGAGAGTAAAAGACGGACATTGTTTATTTTACTTTCCAGCATTGTTTCTCACCAACTACGTAACAACATAGCATGAAATCAACACTCATCAGACACAATCCACCCCAGTACTGTTGTCTGCTGAGCTGCAAAAAGATGCTCTGATGTTTACCTTTCGATCTGTTACATTACTTACTGCACTGACAAACTATAGCTGGCTAACAGCAAACAGACATGAGTGGCATGGTTGTCAGGGACAAGGTTAATGTTATATTAGTTATATTGAAAAGGGAAAATAATGGGGTCATTGTTTAAGTTTCCAGTATGTATTTCACAAACTAGTTAACTTACCGAGACACCGCTTAACTCCGCCCTCTCTGCAGAGCCACCGTCAGCTCAGAGTCAGCTCTGTAAACAATGGAGTCGGAGCGCACTCTGCTGGACAAACTACACTTTGACATCAGTTCTAAAGCATTGTTTTCTGCATTATACATTCTGAAAAAAAGTTTTCATATCGGTAAAATATACGGCGATACCGATATATCAGTGAAAGGTTAATATCGGTCGGGCACTAATCATGAACAGCTCTGAGAAAAGTAACAGGTGCCACATGACAATGCTGTTTATGCGTTGCTTCAGAAGAGGTCTGGAAATAATTTAAACATGAATAATGATACAAAAAAACTTTAATAGTCATTAAAATGAAAAAAAAAAAAAAACAGTATAAAGTATTTTATGTGGAAAAATTGCCCTAATGTTGGTGCTTTTCTAACTCGACACAGCGTCCTAAAAACACTGTTTATGATGCGACACATCCAATGTGAGATGCTTAGTGTCCGTATGGCGCATGCACATAGATGTGTTCTTAGAAAATCCCTTATAGGCCTAATAAGTCTATCTCGGACAGATAGACGAGTTATATTTCAAAATGTTGGCTCCAACTAAAGGATTCAGTCTACTATGTCATTGTACTACAGTTCTGGGATTGGCTGTCAGTTTTTTCCCTGACCCCCTGACTCAGACCTACATTAAATTTGTATAACAATATTCTAATATATAATATATATTAAAAAAAGACAGAATAGCAAAAGCTTTCAGCCCATTTGTCATACAACATGAGTGATATTGTGATACTTTAGCTGGTATCATACTGTAAGATAGTATTAAGGTATTGTGACAACGCTACCTTCTATAGGTAATATCTACAGAAATCATGCTATGGTGACAACCCTAGATCGGACAGAATTTAAGATTGCTCCTCTGCATCAGAAATAAAAAAAAGTCATAACACATTATTTTAACCTTTTTTTATACAGAGAAAGTTGATATTCCAGTGAAGTCAGAATTGCCAGCCACAGTCGAGACTTGCACCTATGAAGAGCAGATAAAAGGTGTGGCATTATCAGAAGTTTTTTTTTTTTTTTTTTTCTTATATTCTTCTGCTTATCATTGAATGTCATACCCTTTTATTGTGAAACTCTTAAAGTTTGAGCTTATATGTTTTGTGGCTGTTTACAGCAATGCAAACTGAGACCAGTTGTATAAACAATGTCATAATGTTACCGGTAGTCAAACGTGAAGAACCTATGGAAGTCTCCTGCAATGCAACACCATCAAACATTTTCAAGGTACTGCAATTTTAAGACCAGTCTCTTTGTTTAGATGTTTCTGACAGGTTAGCCTATCATTGTCCAAAATTTCAATCTTTGTCTTACCATCCTATACTTCAGACCTAGTTTAGGAAGACCAATAGTGACTTGTACTGACTTTATGAATGGGCTTGAAAATTAACAAACTTTTTACCTTTCCCATTTTCACAATCCAGCCTGTAGATGACCTTAGTTCAACCCAACAAATCTTGGAGATAAGTAATGTCCTTCCCTCTGGCAGTAAGTCTTTTCCAAGCCCTGTGCCTCTCCAACCTGTTGACTCACAACAGCCAGTGGCTCAGATTTGTACTTCTCAAGAAACCATGTCCAACATTCCCAAGCAGGACATTTCTTCACCTGCATCATTCCAAGTGTCCTTATCTGAAGACACAACAGTTCTCCAGCCTGTTCCTCCACAGGTCCCTCAGCAATTCCTGCGGGAAACCCCTGAGACTTTGTCTCCGGAAGATAACAGTGCAGATGGAAGTGGAATGGTATTAGTGGGCATAGAGTCTCGGTCTCCTTCATCCCAGCAGCCACAGATTCAGACACTTTTGCCCCAAGATGGGGTTACACAGCTGGAGAGAGCAGTACGAGAGCTGCAAGCACAACAGCAGCAGCTAAATTCTGTGCTTTACAGCTCAGCACTGTCTGCAGAGAGTCTCCAGCAACATGTCCAGGAAAATATGAACAGTTTGAGGCTGGGTGGAAATGAGAGTACCCTAACCAACCAGCAACAGCAGCAGCAAGAGCAGAATATATTGGATAATTTGCAACAACAGCAACAGAAGGCACTAGTGGATTTACAACATCAACAGACAGTCCTTGAAAATTTGCAACAGCATCAGAAAGTCCTTGAAAACCTCCAGCAACATGCTCTTGGTAACTTGCAGCAACAGCAAACACACAAAGTTTTAGAGAACCTGCAGCACCAACATCAGCACCAGAAGGTTCTTGAGAACATTCAGCAACAAAGTTCTATAGTCACTCTGCAGCATCAAAAGGTTTTTGATAATATCCAACAGCAGCAACAGCATCAGAAGAATCTAGAAACTCTTCAGCATCAGGAAGTATTAGAGAGCCTAAAACAGCAATTGCAGTCAGAGCTCTTGCAGACACAGATTCAAATGCAGTGCACACCCAGCTTCACTAGCGATCCGCAAAGCTCCACACAGGCTAGTGCTCTCTCACAACCCTCTGAAGGCTTCCTCCAGAACCCACCCCAGCAGCAAATGCAGCAGCAGACTTCGCTATTCCAACAGACTGGAGGTCTTATGACCATTCAAACATCCAGCTTTCTTCAGCAGCCATCGTCCCAGCCCTCGCCTCCACAGCAGCTTTTTCAGAGTCATAACCCCTTAACTGAAACGCAGGACACACAGACAGTACTCTTTGGAACCACAAAGGCGCCACAAGTCCAAGCAACCTTATTTCCTGGAACTATGACCATGCTAACAAGTACCAATCTGCCGTCAGAGCAGCAGGCTTCCTCAACTAGTCTGTTTATTGCGCAAAGTGTGTTGCCTAGCCAGCTACCATTGGATAATAACCAGAACCAGCAGCAACAACAGATAGCTTTCCTCACACCCATGCAGACTTCTGGAACAGAAGCCCAGACTGTCTCAATTTTTCAGGGACAACCCCAGTTGTCCACCCCAATGGAACAACAACAGTCTCCCCAACAACAACAGTTGGCTACACCCCAGCAAGCCTCTCTTTTCACAAATATGGCGACAATATCCCAGAATCAAGCACAGCAACAAACACAGACTGGCATATTGTTCTGTACCACGACCCTTAACCCCCATGATCTGCCCCAGGCTCTGCTTTTCAGTAGTCAGAACCAAGGTTCAATAGGAAATGATCACCTCCAAGAGAATATCTTTCAGGAGCAGCAACCCATGCAAGTTGTCCCCAGTCCTGAAAATGTTACTTTGAACAATTCTTCAAACCAACCCACAGTCCCTCTTGCCCAGCCAACTCAGAATCCATCAATTATATTTCCCCAAGCCAGTGTTGTGAGTGTTGCCCCACAAGACTCGTCAGAGCCCATGTCAATTCAAAATCAGACTTCGATCATGAGCAACTCGTTTGCCAGTATGCCTTCAACACAGACAGAACTTTTTCAGGACCAGCAACCTATGCAGGTTGTTCCCAGTGCCACCAGCGTAACCCCTGTCTCCCCTACTGACCAACCTTCCATCAATCTTTATTTGCCTGAGTCAGCCATTTCAGCTCTCCAGAGTGGTGTTAGTGCTCAAGAGTTACCTCCAACTGCCACAGCAGCCACCATCTTTAGTGGACCAGGTGGTGTGGCAGTGGGCGGTCTGCAGAACACCACGCCTACAACCACTCAGCAACCTCCTAGCCAACTCTTTCAGACAGCTATTGGGGGAACTCTCAGCCAGCCTGGACAGCCTGGACAAGCAGGCCTGTTTCTCTTTGAGATTCCCAGTGGTAAGTGCTATTCTTAAATTCAACAATAAATCAAAAAGGACCCCATTCACTTAATATATGTACCTGATCAGTGCATGTTATTGCAAATAAAAAATATTTATGGAAGTATATTAATGACAAATGTATTTGATACAAAAAAGCATGCTGGATTGCACTAATTGAGAAATGAATGCATTGCATTAAGAGTGCTTTTATTTTTGGCAGCTGCCATTTGACTTTGCAGAAGACAAAAATAGAATTTGTAGCATATTCTGTTAGATTGCTCAATGTTAGTAACATAATCTAAATACTTGTATTACTTCTTCAACACAGATTACTTTTTTAAAAATATAAAAAAGTTAAAAACAAGTGAAAAAAATCTGCTAGTGCAATAAGACAAAATACACTTACATTTAAAATACATTCTCTGAAAAAAAAAAAAAGTCTAAATATCTTTTGCTGTGTTGCTTATTAAGCAAGGTTAAGTAAATGCATCTTGTTTTAAGGATTTTTTAATATATTTTTCACATGAAAACAATCAAGAATATGATGTTTGCAGTACATCTTTGCTCTAATATCAAAGGTCTTACTAGAGAAAAATAATTATGTATACATTATGTATGCCATGACCCAAATAATGATTGATTTGAACAATAAACAATGAGCTTCAGCCTTTACGTCCTGGTTGGAAAAACCTACTTAAAAGTAAGAGTATTCTTTCACAATCCACTGGTAACAGTCAATTCCCTAATGATAAAATAAAATCTTGCCCCACATTTCTCATAAAATATTTTTTAATCAGAAATACGACCTATTTAAAAAATGGGTTGCAGATGCCGTTTCATGTTGATTTTATTGGTGCCTTCACGTTATGTCATCATGTGATGTAATTAGTTAATGGCAACTTGAAGATTCTTCTTGGAGCTGTTCACATCCTCATATTCTGAAACTGTGGTGTGGCTTTGTTGTTGATAAAAATTTTGAATAACTACCTTAACTCACCTCTACATGTACTTGCAAAATGTTTAAGAACATACAAAGTGCACCATGAAACACACTAAAATAAAATGGCATATCAAACAAAAATAAGTGTAAACTATCTTAACTGTTGATGCTGCTGTCGATTTGGTTCTTTTTACATGATGTCATGAATGTCAAGGTGGAGCTTTCATAGCATTCCTAGTTTACATCGCGTTTTTCTTTTTCTTCTTATGCCTTATAAAATCTCGTAATTACGTTAATTTCGACATGGCATGAACGCACCATAAGCATCATTAGAGGTGGTAGATGTTTTAAGTGCCTCGATATGTTCACGTCCTTAGATGTTGTATTAATGTCCATTAGGTGTTACATTAATGGCTAGATGTGCCTGTCTCAAAAAGCTTATTCCTTCTCTTTTATTAGAATGTGGACAGCTAATTAATTCTCCTGGTCCGACATTGTCAGATCAACTTGTAACCATGGGGCATCCAGGTTCGGATCAGAACCAGAGCCAACTTCAGACTAGTGCACAGATTGAAACTTTATTGGACCAGTCCAGCAACATTGAGGATAAGATAGACGAACTTCTGGAACGATTTCAAGAGCAAGCCAAGACGCTCCCTAGGGATTTCTTGGACCATTAAAGATAATTAGTTTGAAACTTCACTCCAGTAGACCACCGTCCTCACTGCTTTTCAATGTTTTTTGTTTTGTTTTTGTTTTACATTTTATGTAGGTATTGTCTAAACTAACAACTGTCAAATAGGTGTTTCCAGTTATATCTCTGTTTCTGAAAGCTTGTAATATGTTGTTTAAGTGGGACATGTTACCTTCTCTTGATGGACATTTAAAGGCCCACTTTATTGAAGCCAATGTTTGGCATGTCAACATATCAACTGACCCATAATGTATATTGGCACTTTGCTACTTTGTATTGTGTTCTTGACTTCCACCTGAATCTTCTCCATATGTTGGCATCATTAATCTCCATTTATTGGCATCATTAATCTGTTTTTAATATAAAATGACCTAATACAGTTCACAACTCAACTCTCTCGCCATCGAGATAACTAATACATTGTGAATGAATCTGAAATATATTTAGCACTTTAGGGAGTTTCTATGGGAGATGCTCCCTTTTAGCTTAGTAACCCATATGTGTCTAACTGGCTGTCAAAGCTTTTTAAGTTTTGATAGTTATAATGCTGTTCTAAACAATGTTTTGTGCGATTTTATTTACTCTTCACTGTTTTTTTTTAGAATATAGCTTATTTTATGAGCCATGTTTAATGTTTGTTTTGATGTTTTTTTTATTATTTGCATACATGTCCTTCTAATCCATCCAAAATTCACATCATAACATTAATGCCCAATGTAAAAATATATATATATATCACTCCCCACCTTTTATGTTTCATTTTTATTTATTCTGTTTTTTTTATTTAAATGAAACTGAGGTCCAACCTTTATACAGGAATTCCTATTAGGGATGTGTAAATGTTTGTTGTGGTAGGTGGAGATTATTCAGTAAGCACAAGCATGCAAGAAGATTTGTTGAGTTAGGCAAGTATGCATCTCATTAGTACTTTAAAAGGACATATTATGAGAGTTTTTATTGGGCAGCTTTTTCTTGGACAGTGGCAGTTAGGTCCATATTACCTGAGGGTTCAAGAAGGGATTGGTTTGTTTTCACCCCCAAGTTACAATTTGCCCCATCATTGTTTAGATCCACTTGTTAGGGGTGAAAGGACATAAAAAAAATGTAGCCATTGTTAATAGTCTTTCATTGGCAATGCAAATTTTGACAGGATACATTAGAATCTGTCGTCTTAAAACTGGTTTCTTTATTATATGATTCAGCTATTTAAGATTGAAAAAAATCATAAAATTCTTGTTTTAGAACAAGCAACGAAGAGTTTCATGCCACTGCTGCAAGACAATCTTGTCATACAAGTTTTAAGTTAAATTTTGGTGGATAGGAAAGTGTATTCAACTCAGAGTCATGTATCCTAACTGGAAGGTTTCTCTACACTGTTCTACAGAGTTTAATATTCACATTGACAGAATGCTGCTACATTTTGTCATAACTGATTGTTATGTCCAAGTTTGTCTAGGGGTATGACCCATGACTCTGGCTTGGGTGTGAGAGATCCCGGACGAGCCCCCACTTGTTACTAATGTATTGTTTACAACCCCCCCCACACATTGCTAAAATATTTTATTAAATCACAAACATATTTGACATTTTACTTATTCATAGACACCTACAATTTTAATTTTAATTTTTAAAAACATTACCTAACATTTTCAGTATACTTGATTCCAAGAAGCAGCTTTTAAATTGACAATATTCTCATGTAGATATAATGTGAGTAGTTCTATTTAAAGTCTTCATAAATGTTTTTGCTTTGATACATCAGCTATATTTTATAACATACCCTTTCTTGCCTTGTTTTTTTTTTTTTTAGGTTGTGCTTTATGTAGAATTTGCATAACAAATTGTAAACAGTAGACCAGCTGGTTTAATTGTGCTGTTCCTTTGTGAGGTAGCAGTTTGTTAAATGCGTGCTCTCTTTGTAGTAACACATAATATCTCACCTGCAAGTGAGGCATACATACAGTATTTTTGTAAGACTGAATTTTGAAATGTACTGTGTACATTTTAAACATTTTAAAAGTGAATTTTGTTCCTCCTGCAGTACTGTACTTCATATGTCAATATTCAGAGCAGTGAAGATGTTTTTGTCCCCATCACTGTTACAAAATGGAGATAGTTATGTGTTTTGTTGGTGAAAATTCAAATACTGTCAATTTATGAATTATTAAAAAAAAAGAAAAAAAAAAGTGGTTTTGCATAGAGTGCAAAAGGGTGAATCTCCTTAAAACTGTCAATACATCTCTGGGTCATATTTCACCCCAACATACAAAGAAAACAAATATGGCAATGAACCTATTTTTTGTTATTTATTTGCATTGTGACATTATTTTTATGACAAGCACATCCCCAGGCCCTAAAAAAATTTGACCATAATGTAAAAAAGATATTATTATTACCATAATGTCAAAGAAATACTAATACTTTTAATTCTATTGAAAAGTAAAATTGTGAGTGTATGTCATGGTTGTATTTGTTGTATTGAATTACATTTATTAAACATTTCTTCCCATTGTGGTCCTGACCGAACAATTTTTTTAATTAATTATCATGAAGATAATGCTAGAAAGAAGAAAAAAAAAAAAAAATTAATGACTCCAAAAAGGGCTTCATTTTATTATTATTATTAATATTATTATTATTATTATTGTTTTTTTGCAAAGCATAATTTCTTATTTTGTCTTTTGATTTTGAGGTGAATTATGACCCAGACATTTGTTTGTGTTATGAAATATATAGGCTAATGTTCTGGATTCTGCATTCCATACAAAGCCATAAAAAAAAATGTAAAAAAAATTTAAAAAAGAATCTGAGTCAAAGAATGTGTGTGTTTTAAATCATGGTGTAGGGCATATAGATTCACACTACATCTAACCTAAGGACCAATTATGAAGACTAAAGTTTTTTCTCAAAACAAGGCAGCAGAAACGCTATCTTTTTGATAAGTAATTGCGAGTCCGTTCTTGGTTTTTTGATACTGATGATCCAGCTTAAATCAGAAATCAAACTGTATGTACAACGAACAAAAACATTACTGCAAAAATCCATCATTTATATGAACTTTAATGTTTTAAGAGGTTGTATTTTTGTTCTTTTACTTCACATAATATTGTGCTTTTTGATTGGAAGTACTTTGTGCCTTTGCAAGCCTTTCCTCTTATTTCTAAAGGACCTTTGTACATAATGAAATACATGTTGGAATTAGTAGAGTTACTAACTTACTGCAGAAGTAAAAAACTACGATTCTTTTTTAAACTGTTTTGTCTGGTCATGTTGACATTAACCAGTCCATCAGTGTAGTCTACATCCATCAGTGTACATCAGATCTAAACATTTATATCATGAAATTGTCATGCAGCCTCAACTCACATTTTAATTTTATTGTAATTTTTGTCATTCTCATCCACTGGTGGTCATTGATCGGGCAGCAGGTTTAATGTAATGATATTTGAAGGACTTTTTGTGAAATGTTTACTGAAAACAAGGTTTGGAAGAGTGCTTACCCCAATCACCAGCAGTTATTTGTGATCTTATTTTGTGTGTGTATGTTAAAAAGAGAGTATTGTAACACACTCTTGCACAGTTTTAAATTTGGTTTGCTTTTATTTGATGTGATTAATGTCCTTGTTTTTTTTTTTTTTTTTTTTTTTGTCCTAGGGTTAACAGCAGTGTACTCATGAGTGTGTAATGAGATTAAGCATTGTGAAGAAACATGAACTAACGGCATTTGGCATAAATAAACGTATTTTGCTTTAATCAGTACATTTGTATACTCCCGCAGTTATATTTCTGTAAGATGTGCTGCTATATGAATAAAGATAGATATGAAGATCTTTCCCTTGTGTCTTGTATGTAGTGTTATATATGTAATATAATTTGTGTGTAAACTGGCCAATGACTTCATTTGCTTCTTCTTTTTTTTTTTTTTTTTTTCAATTGCCAAATTCCTAATAATTTATTTAAAATTAACAATACATGTCAAAATACCATAATGACATGGGTTGGTTCAGGTTGTAAACCACAAGAAAACTTAAATAGATATGGTTTAATCATTATGCAGTGTAAAGTGTCTCACGTGTATTAAAGAGAGTTCACTAAAAAAAAATTTAATTCTCACATTTACTCACCCTTATGTCATCCCAGATGTGTATGACTTTCTTCTGCAGAAAACAAATGAAGATTTTTAGATGAATATCTCTGTTCTGTAGGTCCATACAATGCAGGTGAATGGGTGCCAACATTATCAAATTCCAAAAAGCATATAAAGGCAGCATAAAAGTAATCCATAAAACACTACAAAAGTGATATGACAGGTGAGGAAGTCCTTTTTTACTATAAATCTCCACTTTCACATTCTTCTTTTGTTTTTGGCAATTCACAGTATTTGTTGATATCACCACCTACTGGGCAGGGGGAAGAATTTATAGTAAAAAAGGACTCAAATATTTATCTGTTTTTCACAAAAACTTATATCGCTTCTGAAGATATACACTATATTGCCAAAAGTATTCGCTCATCTGCCTTTAAACGCATATGAACTTAAGTGACATCCCATTCTTAATCCATAGGATTTAATATGACGTTGGCCCACCCTTTGCAGCTATAACAGCTTCCACTCTTCTGGGAAGGCTTTCCACAAGGTTTAGGAGTGTGTTTATGGGAATTTTTGACCATTCTTCCAGAAGCGCATTTGTAAGGTCAGACACTGATGTTGGACGAGAAGGCCTGGCTCGCAGTCTTCGCTCTAATTCATCCCAAAGGTGCACTATCGGGTTGAGGTCAGGACTCTGTGCAGGCCAGTCAAGTTCTTCCACACCAAACTCGCTCATCCATGTCTTTATGGACCTTGCTTTGTGCACTGGTGCGCAGTCATGTTGGAACAGGAAGGGGCCATCCCCAAACTGTTCCCACAAAGTTGGGAGCATGGAATTGTCCAAAGTCTCTTGGTATGCTGAAGCATTCAGAGTTCCTTTCACTGGAACTAAGGGGCCAAGCTCAGCTCCTGAAAAACAACCCCACACCATAATCCCCCCTCCACCAAACTTCACAGTTGGCACAATGCAGTCAGACAAGTACCGTTCTCCTGGCAACCGCCAAACCCAGACTCGTCCATCAGATTGCCAGATGGAGAAGCGTGATTCGTCACTCCAGAGAACGCGTCTCCACTGCTCTAGAGTCCAGTGGCGGCGTGCTTTACACCACTGCATCCGACGCTTTGCATTGCACTTGGTGATGTATGGCTTGGATGCAGCTGCTCGGCCATGGAAACCCATTCCATGAAGCTCTCTACGCACTGTTCTTGAGCTAATCTGAAGGCCACATGAACTTTGGAGGTCTGTAGCGATTGACTCTGCAGAAAGTTGGCGACCTCTGCGCATTGTGCGCCTCAGCATCCGCTGACCCCGCTCTGTCATTTTAGGTGGCCTACCACTTCGTGGCTGAGTTGCTGTCATTCCCAATCGCTTCCACTTTGTTATAATACCACTGACAGTTGACTGTGGAATATTTAGTAGCGAGGAAATTTCACGACTGGACTTGTTGCACTGGTGGCATCCTATCACAGTACCACGCTGGAATTCACTGAGCTCCTGAGAGCGGCCCATTCTTTCACAAATGTTTGTAGAAGCAGTCTGCATGCCTAGGTGCTTCATTTTATACACCTGTGGCCATGGAAGTGATTGGAACACCTGAATTCAATTATTTGGATGGGTGAGCGAATACTTTTGGCAATATAGTGTATATTTAAGCACTGGAGTCTTATGGATTACTTTTCTGCTGCCTTTATGTGCTTTTTGGACCTTCAAAGTTCTGGCCACCATTCTCTTGCATTGTATGGACCTACAGAGCTGGGATATTCTTCTAAAAATCTTTATTTGTGTTCTGCAGAAGAAAGAAAGTCAAACAAATCTGAGATGGCATGAGGATGAGTAAACTAACAGAAAATGGTACTTTTTCAAAAACATGAAACCGAAATGACTGCATAACAGATCTTGGGATAAACTATTATTATTTGTATATATATGTAATGTTATCGTTAAGCAAAATAAGACAGAGCTTAGTTTTCATGTATAAATGACCCATCTTGTTTCCATAAAATATATACAGTTGTGCTCAAAAGTTTGCATACCCTTGGAGAATTGGTAATATATGTACCATTTTTAAAGAAAACATGAGTGAGCAGGCAAAACACATTTCTTTTATTTCTGATGGGATTCATATTCAACTGTAGGTTATAACAGAATGGCACAATCATAAAACAAAACATGGCAACAATGAAAAAAATGAAATGACCCCTGTTCAAAAGTCTGCATACCCTTAGTTCTTAATACTGTGTATTGCCCCCTTTAGCATCAATGATAGCGTGCAGTCTTTTGTAATAGTTGTCTATGAGGCCCCAAATTCTTGCAGGTGGTATAGCTGCCAATTCGTCTTGGCAAAATGCCTCCAGGTCATGCAAAGTCTTTGGTCGTCTTGCATGAATCGCATGTTTGAGATCTCCCCAGAGTGGCTCGATGATATTAAGGTCAGGAGACTGTGATGGCCACTCCAGAACCTTCACCTTTTTCTGCTGTAACCACTGGAGGATCAACTTGGCCTTGTGCTTAGGGTCATTGTCATGCTGGAAAGTCCAAGAGCGTACCATGCGCAGCTTTCGTGCAGAAGAATGCAAATTGTCTGCCAGTATTTTCTGATAACATGCTGCATTCATCTTGCCATCAATTTTCACAAGATTCCCCGTGCCTTTAGAGCTCACACCCCCCCAAAACATCAGTGAGCCACCACCATGCTTCACAGTGGGGATGGTATTATTTTCACTATAGGCCTTGTTGACCCCTCTCCAAACATAGCGCTTATGGTTGTGACCATAAAGCTCTATTTTGGTCTCGTCACTCCAAATTACATTTTGCCAGAAGCTGTGAGGCATGTCAAGGTGTTGTCGGGCATATTGTAACCAGGCTTTTTTTGTGGCATTGGCGCAGTAAAGGCTTCTTTCTGGCAACTCGACCATGCAGCTCATTTTTGTTCAAGTATCGTCATATTGTGCTCCTTGAAACAACCACACCATCTTTTTCCAGAGCAGCCTGTATTTCTCCTGAGGTTACCTGTGGGTTTTTCTTTGTATCCCGAACAATTCTTCTGGCAGTTGTGTCTGAAATCTTTCTTGGTCTACCTGACCTTGGCTTGGTATCAAGAGATCCCCGAATTTCCCACTTCTTAATAAGTGATTGAACAGTACTGACTGGCATTTTCAAGGCTTTGGATATCTTTTTATATCTTTCTCCATCTTTATAAAGTTCCATTACCTTGTTACGCAGGTCTTTTAACAGTTCTTTTCTGCTCCCCATGGCTCAGTATCTAGCCTGCTCAGTGCATCCACATGAGTGCTAACAAACTCATTGACTATTTATACACAGACACTAATTGCAATTTAAAAAGCCACAGATGTGGGAAATTAACCTTTAATTGCCATTTAAACCTGTGTGTATCACCTTGTGTGTCTGTAACAAGGCCAAACATTCAAGGGTATGTAAACTTTTGATCAGGGCCATTTGGGTGATTTCTGTTATCATTATGATTTAAAAAGGAGCCAAACAACTATGTGATAATAAATGGCTTCATATGATCACTATCCTTAAATAAAAGTCAGTCATATTTTCAAAATCAATGCCAAAATTTCACAATTTCTGCCAGGGTATGCAAACTTTTGAGCACAACTGTGTGTATATATATATATATATATATATATATATATATATATATATATATATATATATATATATATTATTTTATTTATATTATATATAATAAAATATATTTTTAAAAAGACAGCATGATACCGTGCCCTTTCAGTTAGTTCGCACTCTCTGCTGCCGTTTGATAAGCGCACACATGACGTCATCACACCGGCGTTATCATCACCAACGCGTGGCGCCAGTGCAGATATGAGTGCAGCTGGAAATGCTCTATATTTTGCTCTTGAGCGTTTTTACTTCTGTTAAGGATAAGCACACAGCTCTGCCAACCCATTCAGGGCTGGAATGGATATGCACTGACTCTATCTGTATGGAGTTAAAGCACAGGCGGACGCGGGTCAATCAGATTATAAAGTAAAATGGATTGTGACGTCAGGGTTCAGGACGCGTCGCGTTGACTACATGCAGAGCAGACCGATCCGCTCCCCTCCTGTAGCATGAGTCCACAAACACCAACCTGAAGGACAAACATCTGACAATGGCCTCTTATTTAGAGGTAAGAGACACCAGCACACCTTGTTACTTTATTTAAACCGGCTTTTGTGAGACGCGTGTCAGATGGAGACCAAAATAAGAGTTGTGTTTTGCGTTTTGACTTGATATCTTATTCCAAACAGGCTGATGAGGTGTGGTTCGACACTTTATCTCCATAAGCTATGAACTATTTTTATATTGGTCATGCGGTTTTATTTTCCGCCTACACATCTGAATTAAAGTCTATAATAATGCACATATAGAGTGTGTTTTTATAAACGCGTAATTCGTAATTAAATTGGTTTAAACGTACAGGCTGGTGTTTGCCAAGGCGATGTCATGGTTATCAGCCGGTGTACAATGTTTAAAGGGATAATTCACCAAAAAATAAAACGCATTCTGTCATTATTTTCTCTCCATCATGTCGCTTGAAAAAACATATGATGCAATATTCTATCGTGGAACACATAAGCAGATAGTTAACAGAATGTCCAGGCTGCTCTTTTCTATTATATGAAAGTGCATGATGTGAACGGTTGTCAAGTCAAAAAGTACCATAATAGTCGTTCATACAACCAGGGGCACATTAATGCACGGGCTTACCTGGGTTTAAAGGGATAGTTCACCCAAAAATGAAAATTCTCTCATCATTTACTCACCCTCATGCCATCCCAGATGTGTATGACTTTCTTTCTTCTGCAGAACACAAATGAAGATTTTTAGAACATCTCAGCTGTGTAGGTTCATACAATGCAAGTGAATGGTGGTCAGAACTTTGGAGGTCCAAAAAGTGCATAAAGGCAGCATGAAAGTTATCCAAACAACTCCAGTGGTTAAATCAATATCCTCAGAAGTGATATGATACACTGTAAAAAAAAAAAAAAAAAAAAAAAAAAAACAGAACAACCTGTACATTTTACAGTTTAAAACTGTTGTTTTTACGGTATATTTTACAGTGCAGTACCGTCGTTTATATTATTAAATGATAAACTTTATATATTAACCTTGTAGAACCTGCAAGAACCTGCTTTTCACTTTATAATGTATTGTTAATCACCATAGTAATTACAAAAGGGCACATGATCATATGAAGTTCATCAATAGTGGCTCTTCCAGGAGCAATGACCAATAAACATGTAGAGACTCAGTGTCACTCACACAAACACTAAACAACATCAGGGTAACACATGTGAAATTAAATTTACACAATAAACATTAACTAAACTACATCAAATATAACACAGAACACCCCAATATACATAACTGATATTAAAAATAAGAAGAAACATATCTATTCCCATAAAATATAATGAAATGTAATGGGTCACGCATGGAATTCTGGGAATGCCTGATTACTGTTTTTTTTACAGTAATTTTAACAATAATTGACCATAAAAAGTACATGGACTCTCTTGTTAAACATAATGTACATTTTTTACCGTTAATTATACGTTAATTTTCTTACAGTGTAGGTGTGGGTGAGAAACAGATCAATATTTAAGTCCTTTTTCACTATAAATTCTCCCTGCCCAGTAAGTGGCGATATGCACGTAGAATGCAAATCGCCAAAAACAAAAGAAGAAAAGTGAAAGTGGAGATTTAAAGTAAAAAAGAACTTAAATATTGATCTGTTTCTCACCCACACCTATCATATCACTTCTGAAGACATGGATTTAACCACTGGAGTCTTATGAATTACTTTTATGCTGCCTTTATGTGCTTTTTGGAGCTTCAAAGTTCTGGCCACCATTCACTTGCATTGTATGGACCTTCACTTGCATTGTATAGAGCTGAAATATTCTTCTAAAAATCTTCATTTGTATTAAGAAGAAGAAAGAAAGTCATACATATCTGAGATGGCATGAGGGTGAGTAAACGACGAGAGAATTTTCATTTTTGGGTGAACTATCCCTTTAAGCCCCAACTCCCAGGGGGGCCCCATTCGGCGTCCACGATGATATATTCTGTTGTAATTTAACTCCATATTTGTTCCATGGAAAAATATAATTATGTGTTTTTGTTTCCGGGGATGATGAGGGTAAGTAAATGTTATACAGAAACATTTTTGGATAATCCATCCCTTTAATTATCATCACCTTTACATTAGCATTCTGGTGCAAACTGGCCTTTATGATACCCAAGATATTGTTCACATAATGTTAATTTCATTATATGAAACATTTACTTTGAAATATGCCCTCTATATACTCAAATAAACCCAGACTAAATGAAATAACTGATTTATCATGTGAAAATGTGAACGTTCCTTTAAAATATAAGTCTGTGGTACCCATTTGTTCTTTCAGATAGCTGATGACAGCAAGGGGCATGAACTGGATCTTTTTTGTGTACCAAAACACTACGAGGAGGATTTGGACAGTGTCATAATACCCAACGGCCTCATTAAAGATAGGTATGTTTAATTGCTTTTCTCAATACTGCACAAACAGTAAAAGTGCATTGGTTTGCCCCTTATTCTCAGTTTCTTTAATACAGGATTTTATCTGTTTGTGTTTGATGAGATAAGGGAAGTGTTCATTTGTGAAATGATACTGCTCTGTTGCATTATTGTCGTGGCCGTAGAACGCCCCTGCTAGTAAAAGAGCCCTGTGTTCCTGTAGATTTAGTTAATGATGTCCATCACTGACATTATCTCATTAGCATATAGGAAGGGCATGTGATTTGAATTTGGCTTTCCCATGTATTTGTTTAACAAATTTCCCCAGGAATCCCTCCATGGACATTTCTGGCATTACTTCAGCCAGTTTTAATGAACGCATGCATGTCACATTCTCTACAGCAGCGGTTCTCAACTGGTGGGTTGTGGACAACAGGGACAAACAATGTTAAATGCTATTAAAAGAAATGCAACTAACATCATATCATTGTGTATAGTTAAGATGTAAAAATACATAGGCTTCCTAGATCATTGGTTGAAATGTCAAAGAATTTTGACCAAAATTATTTAGCCTAGAATTTTACTTAGATTGTTGCGTAATATAAATCATAATTTTTTTTCACTATTTCACTACAGGGCTGAAAGGTTGGCGAGAGATATTGTTCGGGACATGGGTGGACATCATATTGTTGCTCTGTGTGTTCTGAAAGGAGGGTATAAATTCTTTGCTGACCTGATGGATTACATCAAGACACTGAATCAAAACAGTGATGAGTCTGTTCCATTGACTGTGGATTTCATTAGACTTAAGAGCTACTCCGTAAGTGCCAACTGCTTTACTCAACAGTACAAACTCGCTGATGTGGTCTTATACGTGCTACTGTCCATATTTAATACTGACCAGTGATTAATCAGCAGTATTAGTCTTCTCTCAGTTATCGCTTGTATCCTTCACATTGTTCTTGAAGGAATATTATGGGTTCAGTGCAACTTGGACAGGATACCGCCATATGTGACATACTGTCAGTTACCATATAAAAAAATAAATAAATAAAAAATTTAAAAAAAGAATTGCCTTTCCCCCATAGACTTCCATTGCAAGTGTATTATGATAAAGCATTGCAGCAAAATAATAGTTATAATACACACTATCGAAAGTATGGCCACAAGACAAGACTGTAAGTGCATAACTTTACAAACTGAGGGATGAGTCGATATTGTTTTCTTTGGTAATGGACAGCATGTCGCAAATGCTGTTCATAGATCTTAACTTGCATTGAAACTTGTTTTTGTCTGATTTTCCTTCAGAACGACGAGTCAACCAACTGTGTAAAAGTTATTGGTGGAGATGAATTGTCTGCTCTAGCTGGCAAAGTGAGTTTGGAT
This sequence comes from Myxocyprinus asiaticus, assembly GCF_019703515.2. Classification (NCBI taxonomy): domain Eukaryota; kingdom Metazoa; phylum Chordata; class Actinopteri; order Cypriniformes; family Catostomidae; genus Myxocyprinus; species Myxocyprinus asiaticus. The sequence goes on from NC_059389.1 coordinate 26,853,132, forward strand.
TTGAACTTTGTATAGGGCCTACTCTACAGCTCTTTGAATGATAATTTCAGTTTATTTTGATATAACGGTCAGTCTGTTTTTCTCTTCCTTGTCAGAACGTGCTCATAGTTGAGGTGAGGTTCACTTTTTAATGCGATTTACTTGTTCATTGTCAATGAAGTGCAACAGTTGGGTTCTGGATGTAAAAAACCCATTCATTTTCTCCATAGGACGACTGATTTTTAACAATAACTTATAAATCTTTAAAGACAGATCTACCGTGAGCTCAGAGGTCAGTTGGTCGATGGCGTATACTTCTGTTGAAGCCATCATTCCATGTTATTTAAACTTCATTTTATAAAAATCGTGTTTAACAGCAAGTTTGTAATTTTGTGATTCACCTTGAAGCTGGTTGGTTCATGGCTTACAACTCTTTTATGAAGGATTCTATTAAATCTCTATAGAAGAAATGAACAGGAAAAACACTTCCAGAACCAAGACTGCTAAAAAAGTAGGCGGGCACTGTTGCGCTCTATTATGTATACACAAAATGTTGTATGAAATGTATTTTGTCTATAGAGTGAGATGTTATAAAGCAGTACAGATGAATTCTTTTCTGTCCCCCAGGACATTGTAGAGACAGGAAAAACTATGGAAACGCTGCTTAAACTATTAAATGAATGTCGTCCTAAAATGGTAAAAGTTGTCAGGTAAGAGATTATTCACTTCTAAGTAGTCTTTCTTGTGTGCTATTATTAATTATTAAGTTTCTTTCAGGAAGTTTTCAGGGGTAGTTCACTAAAAAAATGACATTTCTCTCATCAGTTAATCACCTTTTATGTTATACTAAACCCTTTCGACTTTCCTCTATGAAACGCAAAACAAGGTCTTAGTCAGAATGTCAAAGCTGTTTTTTTCCCCATCTAAACGAAAGCATATAGTGACCAGGGGCTGTCAAAAAAACAAAAAAAAAAACAAAAGCATCATAAAAATAGTCCACACCACTCATACACTATAGTTTTGCCATATCTAGCTTTTTGTGAGGAACAGACTGAAATATAAGTCATTATTCACTGAAAATTGGCATAGCTCTCAAATGTCATTCACCCTTCCGCATATTTAAACATGACCCATCGCAGTGACATGTGAAAACCTATTGCGCTCGGTACTATTGTTGTCAAGTTTGAATGTGTGTAAATGCAAAAAGTAGCCTACGTAATGGTGCTTTTTAGTCCTTTTTGGAGCTTGATTGCACTTAGTCACAATATTGAATGGAAAAATAAAAGCTTGAATATTCTGGTAAATATCTCCTTTCATGTTCCACAGAAGAAAGAAAGTCATACAGGTTTGGAACAACATGAGAGTGTTTCAAAAGCGGCAGCTCTCTAGCGTTGTGAGCGGCTTAGAGCGGATTTCTTCCACTTTCTTCAACCAAAGCCTGGTTTATACTTGCCTGGTTGTTCGCAAGGGTTTGCATGCAGAAAGTGACGTCATTGCGGCAGTTGCATAGCCTTCGTGAGGCTCCGTTTGTGCGGCCATGCAAATGCCAATTTTTGTAACTTTGTGCGCAGTGCACATGCAGTGCTTAAATCCCATTGGACAAATTCTAGTAAAGGGACAGGGCAGATGTACCAGCATTTTTTAGCCAGCTTAAAACTACTGCTAATAATGTTTTTGAAATTACCTGTTGTAAAGGTAGAGTAAGCCTGTCTCAACAATACAATAAAGTTTGGTTTCATTGATATATAACCGCACATTATTTTATACTGTGTAAAATAAAATCATTTTTATTGGCTTGAGTTTCAATGTAATTGGAGTTAATTTAGTTATTTTCAATGTAAAAGAAAAACTGAAGATATAAATGGTGAAATTAAACATTTCTCTGTTCTGTTTTCTCCAGTTAGCTCACAAGTTAGCCTATTAGCTTAGCATACCGCTAGTCAATTAGCTAAACAGTAATAGAGCCAGAGATCTTCTATACTGAGATAACAACCTCTGCGTTTTTACCATTGGAGAGAGCATAACGGTCAGCTAGTGTGTTACAACAGTAAATCATTGTTTGTGGATAGAGGCTGTTGCAAAATTGTCCTTGTCTTCTCTTATAAAACAGCAATTTTATTGTAGTAAACTCCACACATAGTTCATTCCAAAAGGATTGTTTAGTGTAAAACATTAGCAGACAGGCAGTCAGTTCATGAAGTGATGAACCATAGACATTCATTCAAAAAGAACAGCCTCTTGTCTCTTCGCTAGTGACCACCACGTTATGCTATTTTGTTGCTAACGTTGTAGCCTCACTTTATAGAAAGGCTCTGGTACAGCTTCTCCTCCTCTTCATTTTCATCACGTTTGTCCTCACTGTCGCCACCTAGTGATATGGTGTATTTATGTTTTTATAATTTTACAAACAAATATTTGTGGTTAAGTTAAGGTTATAGGGGTAGGGTTAGTGGTAAAGTATGGGTGCTGTGGGACTACAAATAGACACATCAAGCACAGTGAAGGAATGTGACATCCAACTGTTTCAAGACTAACTGGTTATTTGAGGGGGCGTGCCTTGTAGTGTGCTTGTCTTGTAATAGTCTTGCATGATGCAGACAGACCCTTCTCAGTAGAAATGCCTCAAGCTGTTGAGGGCTGCGTGCGCAGGATGCACTGCGGTGCTTAGCAAAAATAAACAAGGCTTAAAGGTGCACTCAGTAATTTTTTCCTCTTTAAAAATGTTTAACTCCTAAAGACATGAATTGTAATTTTGGAATATATGTAGGAAATCATGAGCACTCACATTAAAATTAAGATTCCAGTCATATCATTGACCTTATAAAAGCTGTTTTATTCTACATGGAGAGGGTCCGCACATGGGGGCGGCCATGTTAGAATCACATGACCAGCTGAATAATACTCACTTAATCTCAGTAACCGTCCTGTTATTGGACACTTTCACTCATTGATTAAAGTAATCATGTCTGACTGTGAATACTACATTTCTACAATGTCATCTGAAACTGAAAACTATTCATTTTAAATAATGCTGCATCCAAGCTGCTAGGTGTCAGTGTAAGTACAAGATGACACAAAGACAAAAGTTACTGAATGCACCTTTAATGTGTGTTTTTGCATTACTGGTGTGGTAAAAAAGCTCAGTACTCAAGAGGGCGATAGAATTACATTCAAAAGTCTGTGCCATTAAACTGGATGTTCTATTATTCAAGTATTTTTAATTTATTTTAATTTCAGTTTACTTGTGAAAAGGACACCCAGGAGCTCAGGATACCGTCCGGACTGTGAGTTTCTTTTTGTTGCTTATCATTGGATTTTATTGGACATTATGAGCATTTCTGCTTAATCCAAATCGGTTGGGGAAATAAAAATACCCAGCATTTATACTGTTGGACATGTCATTTGCACACACACTCATCCGTTCATGCTCAGAGTAGTTATGCAATGCTTTTAGACAGAAAGCTGGTAAGCTCTTTATATCTACCCATCTACCCTGCAAGCACAAAAGTTACTCGCGCTTGACTTCCGCACTTGATTGTAGCACTGAAGTGGCTGAAGCAGTTATCAAACAGACACAGAAGCAAATGGCTCTGTGGGCTATTAAGTCATTTTCATTACTGTAATTCATGTAGGTATTTGTTATACTGTCTTTAATTTATGCTGATTTAAATAAAAATATATTTGTATCCAGACAGTGTTAATTTTCCATCACAGTAATGAGAATAGAGTTTTTTCTGCAATACGGTAATGAGAATTTAATAAAGCTAAAATAAAGCTTAATTTATTCATTATATATATATATATATATATATATATACACACACTGTATATATACACACAGTTTATAAATGTTGTGTTTCTATCCTTTTAGATATTGGATTTGAAGTTCCTGACAAGTTCCTGGTGGGATATGCTTTAGACTACAATGAATATTTCAGGGATTTGAGTGTAAGTGTTTTATGTGTCTAATCTTTCATGTTACTGTTCCGAATATATAGTTTGCAGTAAAAAAATATGTCTGTGCAGAAGCAATTTGTGCACCTGTGCAAGAGAAATGTAATGAGCATCTTTACAAAACATAACCGTTAATATCGAGTTAATAATGTGTATATTTTTACATTTTTATGTCAGACTGTCTGCCTGTCTATCAGAATTGTATTGTATTAACATATCCATCTATCTCTTTATGTCTTTCAGCATATCTGTATATTAAGTGAAAAAGCAAAAGAGAAATATAAAGTATGATGTGGCACAAGTGCTGGACACATGAGAACAATCACATGAATCACTGTGAACTTCTTTCCTCGCTTTTTTGGTTGTAAATTGAATTTATTTTTGTACCTGTGATCTGAAATCAATAGTGAACTTATACAGCATGGATCCCCATAGATAAATGTCTACACTTGTAGTGCTGGGATGAAAGATAATGCATTTTTGTTTAAATTAATAATCTAATTTTAATTGTGATGCTACTTGATTGATAAAAACATGATGATTATGGGCAGAGTTGCCATACAGTTTGTTTTCACTGAACGGAGGCCTTTTGAGATTAATTGATTTTATGTTTGATGTAAGTCCCTTTGGCTAATACAAGGAGTTGTGAGATTGTTAATAATTCAGCTAATTATTGTTATTTATTATATATTCTCTAGATATTCACCCCAGTAACTTCGGAAATATACCCATGCACTGAGACACTGAATGTGCCGTTGTTAAGAAGGATGTGGTATTTAAATTGAGGCTTCTTTGGATACCACAATAATAAAATAACACTGATATTAACATTTGTTTTATGTCCTGTTTGTTTTCTGTGGATGTAAATATGAGAATACATTCAGTCTGATGAGCTGAATTTTATCATTGTATATTCAACACTGATCATAACCCTGATCATAACACCTCAACACTGCATAAGGTATTTGTAAAGTTTTTCTACCTAAGTGTTAATTGATTTGCCCAAGCAAAGTGACTCACCTGCATGGTAATTGTTAAGCAGACTTTTGGCATTGAAACATTTAAAATTTTGAAAGTGTTGCACTCCTGTTCACATGCCAACTAGTTTTAAACATTGCCTTCCAAATAGCTACATCACTTAATCTACACGCCATGTATTACTCTTAACTAACTGATATTGGAATTATGTTAAGAGAACTTGCTCTGCAAGCTGAGTTCCCCCCCACCCCACTATGTTTGTGTTCCTTGCCATGGTCTTCTTTGGCTTGCTCCTCTGGAAGCTTAAGGCAAGTTTTTCAATGAAGCTGTTAACTGGGGACTTTGTCATTTATTATATTACAGACAATTCAATATGATTTTCTGTAAAGATGCTTTGTGGATTATGTGTGCTATGTGTATTGTGAAAAGTGCTAAACAAATAAACATGACTTGTTAAATAGCTGTTTTTAATTGTCTCACCTGCACATGATCACAAATAAATATTTTCTACTTTCATATGTTGACAAAATGTAGTGCACATTACCGTATGTGAAGCATTAATCTTGGTTGTAACATGAATTAGAAATGGTTCAAGAGCTAGAAAGTCAGCTGCTTGAGGTTTGTCCAGCTGGATGTTGAAGTCCCCAAGGACCACCAGCAGAGTGCTATCCACAGGGAACAAGGATAGCAGCACATATAGCTCTTCAAAGAATTTGCCTAGTTGACCTGGAGGACGATAGATGACCAAAAAGTGAATTTCCATGATTTGGAAATGAGAAAACCAGTTCACCCATCCCACCTAGTGAGACGAGGAGTATGGGTAAAAGTGAAGTCAGTAAAGAGAGCTGAGTGAGTCGAAGTGTTGTCTGCACCGATCCATATTTCAGTCAGAGCCAAAACATTGAGTTTTGATGAATTCAACTTTGTAGAGAGAGAGGGACTGTGGTGAGGCAGTACTAAGCAAACTTTGCAGGTGCTTTGGAGCGCCTCGTCTATGGCATGTGATATGATTTTCCCCTAGAGTGAACAACAGAAATATATTGAAAGTAGGGCTGGACGATATGACCTAAAATCAAAATCTCGATTAATTGAATATTTTACCTCGATTACAATTAATGAACGATTATTATTATTATTTATTTTTTGCCCTCATAGTTCACCGACAAGGTTTGTACTGTAAATATGCTCAACTATTAAATGTGGGATATTTTTTTCTAATGAAAGAGTGCATTTCTTATCTTTGTGATTTTAAAATAATTGAATGAAACACAAACTGTCAGGATCTGAGGCATGTAACAATGTTTCCTCCTGAACTGAAAACCCGCTCTGATGGGGAGCTAGCGGCTGGTATGCAGAGATACTTTTTTGCCACCTTACTTAGAGTGGGAAAGTGTACATGATTCTTTCTCCACCATTCCAGTGGATTTTCCTCACTAACCAGCACGGGGGACACCAAGTAGCTGCTCAACTCTGCTTCTAGTGTTTGCTGAAGTGACAAAGTAGGTACAGTTGAAGGAGTTGCTTCACTTCCTTTGAAAAAACTTCCTAATGACCTCTTTGGCTTCTTTGCTTCTGATGAAGTTGTAGAGGGCTCTGTACTCTCTGTGGGACTTTTCCTGCGGACTGTAGCTGCTGACTTCATCTCTGTTTTAACTTTCTCCTGAATGGTGGGGACATGGTGTGCAGAAATGTATGTTGTTTTAAATCTGGGCTCAACAAAACTGGCTGTGTGCAGTAGCTCTTCTGTGATGGGGTCTGAGTACTTCCCCTTAAGGTACTCAAGGATGCTGGTTTTGATTGTTTTGGTCAGCTCCGTGTCATCTTCCTCCTCAGCCAGCACTCATGAATTGAGGATGTGTAGGATAGGCTTCACGAATGAAATGGTCACATGCTCTTCTCCTGACAGGGCAACAGTGAACTCCATCAATGGGGAGAGAGCTTTGTTGACAGCCTCTAAGACATCCAGGTCAGCCCAAGATGGAACAAGGTGCCTTGATTTTTTATCATCAGCGAGGACCTGTGTGATAGCTTTCTTTTGCTCAAGGACCCTTGCAGTCATCATTTGCATTGATTCCCATCTGGTGACACATGCCGTTTTCAGCTTGTGTTGTGGCAGGTTGAGCTCTTGTTGCACCTTCATTAACGCCTTCTTTTTTTTCCCAACTATAAGAAAAAGCACTGACTGTGTTTTTGCACACCCTCATTGCCCACCCCACACGTTGATCTTTCATTCCATTTTCTGAAATAAACACACACACCAAAAAAATTAATTATTATATTATTGACGGTTTCATTTATACCTGAAGCTTTTACAAACTGTAGCAAAATTAATAAGAGGAGAAATGCCTCTTAAACGACTTAAATAATATCAGATTAATAACACTTCTAGAGCATTTTTTTATTTCTACTCTAATGATGACTCAGTGTAGAGTTTTGTTACATTGTAATATCAAGTACATTGTAACATTAAGAAAGGTGCTATATGCACAGTTTTTTATTGTTGTCACAGTATTTATTTTGTGTGCTGAAGTAAAATATTATTTATATAGCACCTTTTTAAACACATGTAACAAAGTGCTTATCAAGAACATCAGGACAGAAAAAGAGAATAAAAAACACAAGTCATATAAAAACATATAGACATTATCATTTATGACACATACAAACAAACACAGAAAGAATATAGCAGCCAGTCACCACCCAGATATGCCCAATTAGATTATTTAATATTATAGCATTGTGTCTGTTAAGCTGATGTGCACTTACCGATTGCAAGGTGCAGCCGGTGTCCAAAACACTGCTGCCGTGTCCATCCATTGAGCTGTGCAGCTTTGACAACATTAGCTCCATTGTCTGTCGTAATGGCCACGAGGTTCTCTTCCGTGAGTTCCCACGCAGAAAGCATATCTCTCAGGCCCTGTGCAATCATCTCTGACATGTGATCGACTGGAAAATATGCTGTCTCAAGGCATATGTTGCGCAGCTTCCATTCATCATCAATGTAGTGCAAAGTAAGGCTCAAGTATGGGTCCATCGTCATACTTGACCAGAGATCAGATGTGGCTGCAAAGTGCTGAACAGACTTCAGTTCAGCAGCTACCTTTTTACGACATGTTTTGTACATGTTGGGCAGCGCAGTTTGGGAAAAATATGATCACGATGGCACACTGTATCTTCTGTCGAGAGTTTTAACGAGGTGTTTAAACCCACTGTGCTCCACTGTAACTATGGGAGCCATATCTTTTGCGATGTAGTAACAAATGGTGTCAGTTATTCCTTTCCATTTTCTTGAATCCTTTTCATATTGTGTAGCATTTGTAAATGCTTGTGTTATCGACACCTGCTTTATGGAGGCACTTGTCAGTCTCTCTCTTTTTTTGAGCCATGCACTGTTCATATTCGGTAACGTGATTGTGCTCCAAGTGTTGAAACAGATTGGTGGTATTACCTTTGGTCGTTGAAACGGTTTTTCTGCTGTGTTTACATTTGACTTCATTTTGTTCTGTGTCTTCTTTACTGAAGCCAAAATGTGTCCAAACGACGGACACTGCGTTTTTCTTTGGTACAAGCTGCTCCATTTGCTCAGTTGACTTGGTGTTTGAGTTCGCCTCCATGTTGCTTCCATGCTGCTGACTGGACGGGGCAGAGTCACGTGACTACACACGCAGTAGTATGTTTTTAAGGGGAAAGTAATAACAGGATTAAAAAACCGAAATAACCGACATGGGAAAATGACGTCAGTTTGAGGTTCTGAATTTCGGTTTCAATTACTTTTTGATTAATCGTCCAGCCCTAACTGAAAGCACATTTTACAAGAATAAAATAGGAATAGTATATGAAAAATAAAACAAAAGAGAAAACTTAGTGTGGACTCACACAGGTAGACTCGCAAGTCTTCAAGTCTTCAGAGTTAGGTCTTCAAACAAGGAGGGCTGCACACGAGAGCTACCGCTTCTTCTTCAGTGCTAATCATTAATTGCTTTTTGCTGCACAGTTGAGTCCACCCCTGTAATTAGCAACTAAAAGTCTAAAGGTGACTAAAAGTGTACAGTATCTCCAGCAGAATTGCTCTAAACTATCCACTAACTTACAAAGCTTGCCTTAACAGTCAATGAAGTGCAGTATAATCTCCTGGCTAACCACAGCTACTAGACCAGGAAATACAGAAAATACAGCAAGCAAGCTACAGCTACTGTTCACACTGACAGACTAAATGCTTCCTCCTGTAGTCAACATCAATGAGCTTTTCCCTAGATGCTTAACTAGGGCTAGGTTCTGAGCATTTCTCTAGCCACTTTGCTAGGGCTAGCTTCCAAGTGTTTTCATATGCACTTTACTAGTGCTAGCTTCTGAGCGTTTCTCTAGGCACTTAATTAGGGCTAGCATTCCAGGGCTAGCTTCTGAGTGTTTCCCTGGGTGTTTTTTTAGGGCTAGCTTCTGAGCATTTTCCTTGGCACTTGCCTAAGGCTAGCTTCGGAGCATTTCCCTAGGGCCTAGGCACTTCAAAGTGCTAGCTTCCGAGCATTTCGCTTGGCACTTTAATAGGGATAGCTTCCGAGCATTTCCTTTGGCTCTTGACTAGAGCTAGCTTCTGAGTATTTCCCTACGCGCTTGACTAGTACTAGTTTCCAAGTGATTCCCTAGCTGCTTTATTAGCACTAACTTTGTAGCGTTTCCCTTGCCACTTGCCTAGGGCTAGCTTCTGAGCATTTCCCTAGGCACTTTAAAGGGCTAGCTTCTGAGCGTTTCAACTGGCACTTTACTAGGGCTAGTTTCCAAGCTTTTCCTTAGCTGCTTTACTAGCGCTAGCTTTCGAGCATTTCCCTAGCCTCTTTACTAGGGCTTGCTTCAAAAAATTTGCCTAGGCGCTTTACTAGGGCTAGCTTCCGAGCGTTTCCCTAGGTGCTTGCCTAGGGCTAGCTTCAGAGCATTTCCCTAGGCACTTTACTAGGGTTAGCTTCTGAGCATTTCCCTAGGCGCTTCACTAGGTAGTTTCAAAGCTTTTCCCTAGCTGCTTTACAAGCGCTAGCTTTCGAGCATTTCCCTTGGCACTTGACTAGGGCTTACTTCCAAGTGTTTCCATAGATGCTTTACTAGTGCTAGGTTCCAAGAATTTCCCTAAGCGCTTCAAAGGGCTAGCTTCCAAGCATTTCGACTGGCACTTTACTAGGGCTAGCTACCGAGCATTTCCATTGGCCCTTGGCTAGGGCTAGCTTCTGAGCGTTTCCCTCAGTGCTTTTTACTAGGGCTAGTTTCCAAGCGTTTTCCTAGCCGCTTTATTGGCACTAGCTTTCAAACGTTACCCTAGCCACTTTACTAGGGCTATCTTCCAAATGTTTCCCTTGGCTCTTTACTTGGGCTAGCTTCCAAGCGTTTCCCTAGGCCGGGGGGTGTTTCTCAATGTGTGTTCTTATGTGTTATTATGTTTAGTGGACTTGTTCAACGTCATCATCCACTGCTGAAGTTCAATTCCAATACTTAGGAACATAAGTACCGAGACTGCATAAAATTACCTGATGTGTTCTTGATCAGGCCGAATATCGAGGATGCATCAGATAGTGACTTGTGGGCAATAACCCATTTGAAGTCCTAGAAGTCATATCGCCACAACGGTGGCAGATGAAGGACATTTATTGTTGTGTTTTCCCTCAAGAGTTTCTCGCTTTAAGTTCGCGAATGTCTGACGGCTTGTGAGAGCTGTCATACACCGTCAACATTTGTCCTTTTGATGATTTTCATTATTTTAACGTGTCAGTACTCCTGCAAAACTTCTCTGGTGTGATAAGAACACATTCATTGGTGTGTGATAATGCCAGTACTACTCTCACTGGCTACAAATGTACTGGGACGGGCAGTTGCGCAACAGGAAGATCGCAGCGCATCACTCACATCAGCTCGCAATAGATGCGTTCTACGTCCTCCTGTCCTTCTGAGTTCGTTCTTCCAAGGTAGCTTGGCAAGACTGGTCTTCATAAGAATGCAAGTCCGTTCTCTGCGTTCTTAGCATTGAGGAACTCCAGGGGGTTCGTGAGAGAGCGAAGAGGTTGCGGGCCGAAATATTTCCGTCATTTACCGAATTTTTAAAACATTGACGGATAATTCCAAATGTTGTCCGTCATTTGACATAAAAAAAACAAAAACAGGAAAGAACACTTAAACCAAGTACATACATTTTCCTTCTAACCATCATTGTATCACTCTCCCTGCATGCGCTGCAAATGTGTGTGTGTGTGTGTGTGAGAGAGAGAGAGAGAGAGAGCGCACTCATGCATCTGACGGTGAAAAAATTACACTTTTTAATGCAAAAGCAAATTACGCACTACACCCCAAACATTATTATGACGTAACATAATCACTTTATTATCAAAAGCAATCATTTTTTTTAAATGTAACTTTAATGACCTTAGGTTAATGTGGCTGGCTAGTATTTCCTTTTCCATCTACCAAAACTTTTCAAATATAACGTGTAATTTCCTAAAAATATAAATACAAATTTTAATTTCCTAAAAAGATTTCTAATAAGAGGGGACGTGTCCCCCCACCCTAGGTTATGGTTGGAGCCCTGGCTTTGTAACTTCTATGAAAAGTTATATTTAATTACTGAAAATGTAAATATTGGCTATATCATAACAAGATATCCAATGCACATACACAAATGGAATGGCATATGTTTGTGAAATTAACTGTTGCTTTTATTCACTGCCAAATCGACCGGTTGACCGAGGCTTCTGCTGGGTCTTAAAGGTGTCGAAATTTTTACTTTTCAAAAATATTTCTAGTGCAATCTCTGACTGAGATAGAAATTCCAATGGTGATTTAAATGAAATAAATGTATTTATATTGTAGTAAAAGAACAATAGATGTAAAAAGGTTGATTAAAATATACAATAATAAGATAAATTAAGTAAAATAAATATATTTTGAAAGGTTAAAATGACAATTTCAGTGGGTAATTTTA